>NC_136896.1:25332027-25382027 GCF_949152265.1 Phoxinus phoxinus | reverse complement strand
CATGTTTGGGTCAAACATGGACACATGGGTCAAACATGAACAAACCCAAACACTGGTTTAAATTATATGTTAGGTTAGCGTTTGTCCATATTTGACCCAAACATGAGTTGAAACAACCCAGCATTTTTTCGAGTGAAGGTTTGGAACAACATAAGGGTGACTAAGTGATATAATTTTTATTTTTGGTTCCAAATGATTTCTTTCCAAAACAAAAAACAAACAAAAAATCACAGCATGCTAATATTAGTGCCATTAAACAACAGTGCTTGAATTGTACTATTTCAAAGACCTGAAAGGTGAAACCTCAAGAGCATACAGTATCAATGTGTTGTCGGTTCAGTTTGGTTGCCGCGTGGTTCTACGCTGCTCTTGCACAATTCCCAAATTCCCAATTGAATGATTAAATGACTCATATAGTAACTGTTTTAATTTGTTGTCATGGAGAAAGGCATCATCCGAAAGCGGACAAGGATTTGGCAATGACTCAATTCAAATAACAGACATAAACATCTAAGAAATGAAAAGGCCACAGAGCTTTTTCTGAGAATCCCCCTTGTTGTTCTGCAAATTAAAGCCATTCATTCTCATGTTAATGATAGCCCTCTGTCAAGCTGAGCTGATGACTATTAGTTTCCACAGCCTTGCCCCAATAAAAAGAAGATATTTATGCTGCACTTATGTATATTTGGATTTGCCAGTCAGGTCCACACATTTGCTCTTCAACAAAGGTGCTTTTCCCAAGCACGAGTAACCAGCGATGGTTTTTATGAAACATGCAAATCAAAGGATATCCGAGCGCATCCAAACACAAATCAGTGTTTGTGACGTCCTATGGGAGATATTGCTTTGTTTCTCTGACAAAAGACGCAGTGGAAAGGGAGCATGTGTTTTCCATTTTTACTGTATAGTGCGCTTTCATCCAGCGAAGCACAATACACAATCCATCAAAAAGTCAAGTTGTGAGTATCATGTGAAATTAGGCAAGGGTTTTATGTGCTCAGACAATGCAGTTCTACTTAAAGGGGATGTGTAATGTTTTTTGCATTAAAATACTTTCTTGTATCCTGTACACTTTAAGGGTCATGAAACCCCAAAACACATGTTTTGAGATGTGAACAGATATGTACAGGCTGCACATCACTGAAAAGACTAAAGGCACTCGTACATTTTATCAATAAATGGAAATTGGTTATTTTTGCAATTTCCAATTTTATATTGGTTGTTTTTTTCAGAGCAATTTCGTTCTTTCGGGTTGAAAAGCAACGTCACGGAATCTGAGGTAGAAGCGTGCATCCGGAGTGTGTGATTGGCTGCCGGGGCTTGAGAGAACGATTCTACGTCATCCGGTTCAGAGCATTATTCATGAGAATCAAATCTTGCGTTCAAACTTTTGTGTTTCTCGGGGGAACGCAAACATTTTGGGAGTGATGGCAAAGTTTTGCGGAGGTACGCAAAACATATGTGAGAGAACACAAAAGCATTGATAAATGATTTTTCCTCCCATCTCATATTTTTTTTACTTCACCATGTCCCTTTAGGGGCTCCGTAACTTACAGTTGTAGATCCAGAGTAAAAATTTTAAAAATGTTGGTTGGTAAAAGGAGCCTTTCCAGTGGTTTGGAATATTATTTGGAGTGTAATTTAGAAAGAAATAAAGCATCTTTTTAAATACGAGTGAGCGGTGCTGGAAGCGAGTGGCAATATTTTTAGGTTGGAACTCATATGTTGCTTTGTCTGGCTGGTGTCATCATGTCTGCCAGTTTCATATATCATCCTATTTACTGCTCTGTGTCTATGCATCGGAACAGGAGAGAGCAGATGGACCTGTAGAGATGATTGATAAACACTCCCCTTAACGGAAAATTGGTGCAATGAGATATTCTGAATAAACAAACAAACAAACAAACACACAGCATGACGAATCCGAACTGGTAGTTTGGTGATTGTATTAGTATTTGATATTCCTGCGCGTCACTCGACACATGATCTTTAAACATATGCTCATCTGTTATTTCAAGCGGAATGTTTTAGCGCACATGATGGCTGTCTATCTATGATGGTGTTGTTGAGGAAAACATATGAGTGGGATCATTTCAAAATCCAGTGCCAGCATTTACGTGCACTCTCTGTGGATCATCTTTAATGTCTCAATATGTTTGTGGATGTGTGAGTTTCATTTATTACATTACATATTATTAACATAAAAATATTTGTTGCTTTGTATACTTTGGAAGTAACATAAAAGCTCTGCTAGACAACATAGAAAAAACACTTTTAAATGTCACCTTTATTGAACATTTAAAATTAAAATATAAACTAAAATATAAAAATGATATACTTATATATTTGGTATTTTAAATATAAACTAAAATATAAATAATATACTGTATATACACTTTAAATGTAATCTCTATATCCTTAATATCTCTATAATAATCTAATATATACAAATATGTATATGATACATATTTATTACATTATAACAAATAGCCTATTAATACAAAATCTATATACTTTAAAAAAATATTCTAATGTAATATATATATATATATATATATTACATTTCTATATATAAATATGTATTTATTATAAACTATATAAAATATAATAAAAACATATAAAATGTGTGTGTGTGAGTGTGTATTATATTATTTATATTTGATAATAAATTTATATTTATATATAAAAATGTAATATATGTATTATACAATACATATATCAAAATTGTATATATATATATTTATTATAAACTATATACAATTTCAGATTTATAAACAGATTTTTCTGTTATGTTGTTGTATATTAATAACTCTTTATGTATTTTTTAGCTGATGAAGTTGATAGACTGCACACACACACACACACACACACACACACACACACACACACACACACACACACACACACACACACACACACACACACACACACACACACACACACACACACACACACACACACACACACACACACACTTATGAAAGAGAAACTCAATCAGTGTCTGCTCTTCTTTTTTGGGACGGGGTGCAGTGTGAGATTTCTTCCACTGGCAGCAGTGTTGAGTTTGTAGCAATTTGTCATTAATTTATATGTTATCTCTAAAGGGAGAGAAAAAAGTGCTGATGCTGTTTTTGCTGCCCGCCCTGCGAATTACTGACGGTAAGGTGAACAGCATTTCAATGCCCTGGAGCGATCCTCGGGAATTACTCCACTTCTAATTCAAAACAGGTTCTGAAACCAAAGAGGATAATATATAATTACAGGCAATTTACTAAGAAGAGCAACACTGCATTTTGGAGTGAATGAATGGCAAGGCGTCTAACTTGTCAGTTGTGTTCAAATGTAGCTCGGAAGAACTGGAAATGAAGTACATTTTGCGTTGCATTGTTCTGAAAACAAATATGAGGATTAATGGAGTGCTGAAGAGCGCATAGTCATGCAAAAATCCATTGACAGGCAAAACAGCGCATTGAGTCTCACGGTGCGAGAGAGAGGGAGGGAGAGAAAGAGAGCGAGAGAGAGAGAGAATTCAATTTTTCCACAAGCTTTCAAACTGCAAATGTTCCTTGCAGCTCTGAGAGAAAGATTAGGCTATCAATCTGCTCTACTCATACTGTCAGCAAGCACAAGAAATCTATGCTGCAAAGCAGATACTAAAACACACAATCTGCGAGGCCAATTATTCTTAACATTGTCATCATCATTTATTACTGGTGGAGCAATCAGGAAGGAGAACATGTTTAAACTGCTTATGGAGATAGTGAAATGACTATCTGTGATGGTAAACAGACAAGAAAAGCAGAGACCGGATAAAAATAACAAATAGAGCACATGCAGCAGCAGGCAGCATCAAAAATGATGTTTGGGTTTAACAGAAACATTTCATATTCAATCCATATCACCAAAAACAAAATCTGCATTAAGTATGTTGTCTGTTATGGCCCTTGTCCATGTTCATTAATCTGATTGGGATCTCTGTTTGTACAGAGGCAGTCTGCACCTCTCATGTCAGTGTGTGTCACAGTGCAGTGAGATGATTGATGGCATGCTTGAATGCACTTGCTATTACCGCTCACTGTCTCAAATAAAGGAGTTTAATCATAGGCTGACATGACGTTTGCAGCACCGCCCTCCTCCAATCACAAGGACGGTCACATACTATCACACTGCTGCAATAAAATCTGCAGAGTAAAACGACATAAATGCTGGCTGACGACCAATATCTAGCTAATCTACAAGATTTAAGCCGTTGGCAGCATTTAAAATAGCTTTGATTGCCAAAATTAGAAAATATTATATTACATAATGCTTTTCATAAGGCATTTTCATTCAACTTTGATTAATGTCAGTATAAACGTTTTTTTTTTTTTTTTAAATAAATGTATATAAGATTACAAAAATTGTTTAATTAATTAATTAATTATATTAATCATTAAAATATCTTATTTTAATATAATCTTATATATATATATATATATATGAAAATTGATTCATGTAAAACTAATTTGAATGTACATGAACTACTGATATGCTTAAGATTACATCACAACACTAATAGGCTACTAGTAATATATATATATATATATATATATATATATATATATATATATATATACATTAACTAATATGTTAAGCATTATATTATATATATGTAAAATGATTTAGATTTAAAATATTGCAAGTTATGAATTTATTACCCTCTTATAAAATACATGATTTAGGCTATTAGTTTTATAAGTTGTATAAGTTTTCATTAAAATAATGACCAAATATTATCATATATTATCAAATACAAATGTCATTAAACACTGACTCATTTGAACATATATTGAATGTAAACATGACCCGCTATTATGTTAATCATTATATACAAAAATTAATTCACAATGAAAGTTATGATGTTTAATGGTATGCATTTAATAATTTTTATTTCGCATAGCCACAGTATATTTTTATCTAAATTCTTGGCACCAAAACATATTCTATTCATCGTTTCCTCCATTCTTCTGAAGAATAGCCCTGCCCCCATAAAACAAAATAATGTCTTATGATTCAAATTTACTAAATCACATTTAAGTCTGTTCAGTTCATTTGGGTTAAGCTGTTAGCTATATGAAGCATGAATGTGATCACATCCATAATCACCAGCTGCCCCTCGTGACTGGAGATAAAACATTGCATAAGACATAAAAATAGCTGACGTAAATGTTACATCCTGTAATTTAGGCCATATGCTACAACTTTTAAGGGCACAGACATACATTACGAATTACAGCAAATAACTATAAAAGCAAAACCTCTCTGGCGTCGATTAATATATGCGTGAATAATGCAGCACTCATATAGCCAATTAATGTTTATTAATAATATCGGGTTGTTCTTTATATAGACAGATCTAGTTTAGGCTATATTCGTCTTCATTTTATGAAAGCTCGATGGCAATATCAAATTGTCCATTAAAACCAATCCCGCGACTAAATAACATTTCGATTAAAAAACAACAACAACAAAAGCGTGACTAGGAGTCTGGTCGCTTTGTAATGCGTTTGATTTCTCTTATCAAACAAACGCATTTCTCACCATGACATTTATTCACCTAATGCACACAAGAGGGACGCAATATTGCTTTTCTATCACTGCTAAGCACCATGTTCAAATCACAGCGGCCATAATGGCAACAATTCAAAGGACGTTATTACAATGTTTCCATTAGTCGCGTTTACACGCGCTTGATACATTTCAACAGCGTTTGCGGTCATAAACGGCGCTTCTCGATTGTTAGAATTCCGATTACATCTTGCCACATCCGGACTCCTTCACACCCGTTAATGTTGCCGCATTAGTATAACGATTATATTAAATGTACAGTTAATGCATTCGAGAAATAAAATGAAGAATCTCTGCAGGAAATGTTTCGGTATACTCATACAAACCTTCTTTACACAGGTCCTGGCAGACACATACAGCCATCATCGCGCATATTATCAAATACAGCCGTTCGTTTTGTATCTGAAAAATCACTTTATTTATAACTCATGCTTATACTCGGAGAAGTTTCGTAATTACTAGCCGTTTTTGTCGAAAGTGGAGTTTGGAATTTGTAAAACGACTTCGAGAGTCTGAGAGACCGCACATGCACGTGCCTCCATTCGCATTCACGAATTTAATATGAACACGCGGTGGCAAAAAATGTAGCAAAATGACCGTAAGTGAAATAATATAGGTTGAAAAAATATTAGACATCAATTGCGGACATTTTAGGGGAGTTAATTTCGCAGTGTGTCGGTTTCATATTGAAGGTCGTCGCGCTGAAGCGCGCTTTGATATTTTGCCCTTCCAGGACCTTCGGTGATCCATTCAAGCCAACAAGTTTGGAGAGAATGTTTGAGTTTAATCAATTCAGAGCGACGAGATGGAGCCCAACTCACTCCTGGTAATATCATCCACTCCGCTTTCATTTCAGCGTCTAATGAATTTATTGCGCGCACGCATCTAGACATATGCTGTGATAGGGACTCAATGGAAGAAACTTTACGACAAAAGTTAATATTTTATTATTCATATTTATATAGAATGTGATTTATCATGTGATCAGCTGGAATGCTTTGCTCGCCTATGATCCCGTGTTATATAAAATGTTGCTGAATATAAATATGGCATGTCTATTTGTGTTTCCGCAGTGGGTAGGCTCACCTTGTGGTTTGCACGGACCTTACATTTTCTACAAGGCGTTTAGATTTCACCTTGAAGGCAAAGCGAGAATTTTGTCCCTGGGTGATTTTTTCCTGGTCAGATGTAAAGCAGGGGACCCCATCTGCATAGCAGAACTACAGCTCTTATGGGAGGAAAGGACAACCAAGCAACTTCTATCCAGCTCCAAACTTTATTTTCTCCCAGAAGATACTCCCCAGGGCAGAAATGTCACTCACGGAGAGGTAATTTATGGCACATTTCTTTTGCTTTTGCTGCTTTCCATGAAGGGCTCCGTCCCTTCGCGATGTGTTTATTGTGGTAGGGATGAAATATGAGCCGTGCGTGGCTTTGCATCGCATCTATTCCGCTGTCTGATCACAAGACATCTAATGCATCGCGTTTAATAATAGACACGCAGTCATAGTGGACCCTTGTGTTCATTTCGCCTCGGCTCATTTGCATACGAGCGTTTAGCGCATGCATTTCAAACAGCGTGTGATGATGAGAATGATGCCATTGTGTGAAGTTGTCACATCAGTGTTTGCTTGTTTCATCTGATATAGTGCGGAAACTGAGAATGGCAAAGACGACTGAAGCGCCTCGTTGTGGCGTTGCGATCTGCTGATTGTTGATAAAATAGTGTTGCTTCAGATGAGACGCGTAGATCAGGGCAAATCATAAATAAATAAATAAATAAATGCACGGGCGATCGATGTAAAGTACACTGTTGCTGATCGTCGCTAATGATATATGGGTTATGCTGTAGAATATCTCAGGCAGATGTTTTAAACGTGCGATGTGAACTAATATCAATGCATTGATTAATAACGGCACGCTGATCAAGCAGCTGCTGTGCCTTAAAGCGAGCGAGTGACATTTATGAAGGTTATTATGTCAAAGTGCTGCAGCCTCATTTCACATTACATATTAGCTGAGATGTGTTTGCCCGAGGAAAAAAAAAATCTTTCTGGGGATTTAACCCTTTGATGTACATGTACTGAAACATTGTTCTTTCACAATACTGTGTTTGTTTATACTGCTGTGCCTGTACTTAAGTAAGGTTTAAATGTTATTAACAATGAGTGTTTCGTGTTATTATGCTGTGGAGTTGCTTGTAATTACTTTGTAATAGATGGTTATATTAATGTAATATATCATTTTGTGTGCAAATTATTCGTAATAATAACGTGATATCTGTAGGGTACACTGTGAAAAAGTAGGTACAACTGCATTTGTAAAGCCGTTTCTACCCGATCTGACCATTAACAAACGAGTTTTGTGTGTGCAAGCTAATGTACAGTAGTCAGGTTGAGTCAGTCATTAATATTAGAGATTGTTAATAAATGAGAACAATGGTTTCTGTGTCCAGTGGCTAATATTCCTAACCAATTTTAATGGTTTTATTGAGATTACTTTTTAATACAAAGATAACTAAATAATTATTATACTAGTAAAATATATATATATATATATTTTTTTTTTTTATTAATAACAATAATTATTACTAATGATTTTCACATTACATACTGAGAACCTTTTGATGCGCAAGAACATATGTTTCTGTTATGTTGCTGTATATTAATAACACACACACACACACACACACACACACACACACACACACACACACACACACACACACACACACACACACACACACACACACACACAGATAACTGATTACAATATAACTAGCCTATATCTGATAAGCGTTTTACCAGATAACCGAAGTAGCAGATTGTAAATATTGGTGAAAAATATCAGTCAAAGTTTATTTCTTATATAATATTTATTACTTTGATTGTGTAACCGATATTATTTTTGACTCCACATGAAACATTTTTGTCAAAAGCAGTATTTTTGAGAGTGTAAACACTGTAATGTAAAGCTTTCCCATTCATCATGGTTTACCGATTGTGTTGCAATTGCGATTTTATTTAACAAAGCAGCACAGCTGCGTTCTTACATGGGTAATGTAACAAGGTCTGTACCTGTTTTATCTTGCACTGCTCATGTAATCACCGATCCTGAATACAAAAAGAGATTCTGCATGCTGTGTGTGAACCTCTACCGTTCTACTGTCCTCCCCGTGGAGTGGAGGATCAAATAGCCTTTTCAAAATAATCAACAGGTTCTGTGTGAAGCCCTGTCGAAATGTCAAGGTTGCTTTGCTGAATTATTATCAATATTAGGCGGAAACATAAACTGTTGCCGGGATCGACCTTGAAAACATGGTGTTTACACAATGTAACGAGGTGTTATTGAGGAAAAGCATTAGTCTTAATGCACTGTTTGTTCAGTTGATCAGAGCTCTGTCCTCTTTCCAACTTGCCACCGGCCTCCCTCCCTTCCCCCACTCAGCAGCAATGCCAATTATTTGCTTTTCAAATTTATTACGCATTCATGACTGCTGATCTTGAAACGGCCTGGGAGCCAAGGACAATGCTCCACTCTTAGGTACACATTACAGTTTTGAGAATATGGCGCATTCTATTAGCTTTTAGTCCATTTTGGGAACAATATTTTTTAGAAGTGATAGCATATGCTTATTGTTAACACACATTCTTAGAAGAAAAGGTTCCGTTCTAAAACCTTAAAGTGCTTCAAGCTTTTAAGGGATCCAATCATGGGATCATTTTATGGATTTACTTTTAGTTAATTAAAGGCAGGGTGTGCAATTTCAGAGACTAGCAATAGCAAGCTAGCTTTAGATCCCACCCACACTTCAGAGCGTCTCCAAAGCCACGCCTCCTTCAAAACACATGAACACGTACAGACAGAGCAGAGTCTGCAAAGCGTCGCGAGAGAAGGCGTTATATTATCGCATGTCTCAAAAACGTAATAATCAATGTAAAACAACTTAGAGACCTCGGAATTGGTGTTGCCATAGAATTGCATAATTCGGCAGGTTGACAGGCAGGTAGGACATCCTATCAATGCATTCGGACCGAATACAATGATTGGACAAACTTTTTTTGATCCTGAGACATCCACAAGATATATAATTTTTAAAAAAATATTTAGACCAGGTCAATTATTGATTGTTATCAGGATGTAAAGAGAGCTTCAAGCTGTATAATAATTTAGATAGTGTTTATGAAAGACATTGCCTACCCTAGCTTTAATTTTGTTTTAATTCATTTTTTAATTTTAATGAAATTTTATGAATTAAACAGCCCGTAAACATACTTTATCAGTAGAAAGAATTAAAATAACCTGTTAAACAGACGACGACATCTTTTCCTGTCGGCCACCGTAACTTCTATTGGTTGCAATTCACAACCTCACCACTAGATGCCGCTAGAAATTACACAGTGCACCTTTAAGAGATTTCTCTTTGAACCTTTTTGGCTTAAAGCGTTCATAAAGCATCAAGAATCCTAGGGTTGTGCATTGAAGCCCATTGAGCCTTTTTTCTAAGAGCGTACTGTGTAATCTGACAATATTTGGCCGATTAACAGAAGAATGTCAGTTCCAAAATATACCCTCAGCTTTGTTCAGAACAGTGTTTATTTTCTGTTTTCAGTTGCATTATCTAGAGTTAATGTTGTGTAAAAGTGTTAATTGAAATTCTGCAATGTTGTGCGTATCTTATTTGTTGTAATATTGAGTACGGAGTGTACTTGTTTTACACATGTCCTAACAAGTATTGTGTGAAAAAACGGTGAAGAATGTTCGCCAGTCTTTTGTGCATTCCCAGTGTAGTTGCTAAATGAGACATGGTGAATTTAAATAACAATGTGATTAAGTGTCAGCCAAAGCACCTGCAGTAATGTGAGCTTCACAACTCGGCAGCCTCAGATGCACTCAGCAGATTGTCCAATTAAATTACATTTGCATTTGCAGCGAATAACCCTAGCGACCGCTGATAAAGTTAATCAGCTATCATAGAAACTGCCATGCATTTGCAGAGGCTGCACTATGCTGTTAATAGTACGATAACAGACATGTTTCCTATTTACGAGGAGAGAGTCAGTGGATGGGTCATGACCCAGAAATGGGTCACAGATTTGTTCTTATAGGGTCGCAAAGAGCGTGCAGAAAAACGGTGCTAAATGCAAACGATAGTGCAACTTAGAGTTGAATCGTGGACAAGGGTAGAACAACTTCTAAAATGTCAGAGGAAATGCAGTATTTTTAAGCAAATTTATAGCCAAATTAGATAGATGCTGAGGTTGCATCCACGGAAGCTATATAAAGAAAATATGACCCAGACTACATTGGTGTGTTATTATTGGTTAGTTTGATATTATTACATTCATCAATTTAATTATACATTATTAACTTTATATATATATATATATATATATATATATATATATATATATATATTGTGTGTGTGTGTTATTATTTAGGCCTATGTTATGTAATGTAATGTTATGTTATATTATATTATATAAATACATAAATTATATATATATATAAATAGTTTAATAATAATAAAATATATAATAATATATATAATAATTATTTAAAAATATATAAATATATAATTAAATCAATTTCACAATAATATAATTTAACACATTTTCAATTATATATATATATATATATATATATATATATATATATATATATATATATATATATATATCAAATTGAAAATATGTTAAATTATATTAAATGATGAAATTGATTTAATTATATATTTTATTTATTCATACATTAATTATTGAATTGTGTATGTGTATATATATATATATATATATATATATATACACACACAATATGCATATTATAATATTATTATTATAACAAATTAAGCTACTTTTATATTGCATACCTGAAAGAAAAACAAACATTCTAGACTACATTAGTGTGTGCTGATACTTTTTTTAAAATACTTAAAAAAATTTTTTTTTTATTATAATCATTATATTGTGTAATTATAATATTATAACACTTATTATAATCATTATAATAAATTACAATAATTATAACAATTATAATTTAATTTTAATTATATATTAATAATTTGTTATTTAATTTTTAATTGAAATCTAAAAATGTGTATATTATTTTATCTAATGTTCTTCTATATTTTACTTTCATATATATATATATATATATATATATATATATATATATATATATATATATATATATAGTTTGCTATTTTTATTAATAATGATCAAATATTATATTAATAAATGTAAATCTTTCATTTTTAATTTCCGTCTGACATTTATGTAAGCTAAACGATATTGGTACTGTGTTGAATCGCTGCCTGATGTTTATTGTAAACGCCTGAAGCGAGTTGGAGAGCCATTGATCTGAAGTCCCTCTGAATCTACTGTCTGAACATTTGATCAGCATTCTGTCTTATTTGAATGCTCAACTGCAAAGACTCTGCAATGTGCTAATGTTTAGCGCCGCATGTATGCAAAAAGGAAGGCATGCGAGTACGGTTGTGTGATAAAACAGGGCCACTCTGCTGTTGCCTTTTTGTTTCTACACCCAGGTGATGTAATTTCCCTTCTGGCCGGGGTTAGTCATTCATTAGAAGGATAGCAGTGGCTGAAACAGCAACAGGCCTGCAGTGATCTCTTTCTGGCACAGCCGGCCGATAAAATTTAACACTTAGAGTTTGTGCCTAGAGAGGGCAACATAACACTCCTGTGAAGACGTGCAGTTTTTGAGTTTTTTGAATCGAACCCTCCTGGGCCAACAAATTCTTAGGCGTACAGTCTCACTGTACTCTCTCTCTCTCTCTCTCTCTCTCTCTCTCTCTCTCTCTCTCTCTCTCTCTCTCTCTCGCACTGGCGTTCTGCTCGGCTTCACGCGGATCTGTTTGTTTCTAATTATATTTCCTCTTTCATCTTGTTTAATCTATCCTAAAGCGTAAAACTTTTTTTCCTCTCCTCAGAAATAAAGATACAGAACTACTCCCTAGCTCAGCCAATATTTCATCTGTGACTGTATTTCACAGAAAATATGTGTCATTTTTAAAGGGAGGAATTGTTTTGGCAAGAGCTCGGCACTGCTCTCACAGTTTTTCAAGGTTTAATTGGACCCAGTTGTTCTAGTGTCCCTTAGCTCGTAATATCATTGTTTTAGTGTGTGTGTGTATGTGAGAGAGAGAGAGAGAGAGAGAGATAGAGAGAGAGAGAGAAAGAGAGAGAGAGAGAGAGAGAGAGAGAGAGAGAGAGAGAGAGAGAGAGAGAGAGAGAGAGAGAGAGATTTTTACCGCTGTGTCGACAGACTCCGCACTGGCAATACTCTTGAATAGCATTTATGTGACATAAGAGCAGAACTAAATGGGGTTGGTGGTTTATAAATAGATTCCATATCAGATTCCAGCAAGCACTGTGCACTTTGTCTAACAGGCATAGTTTACATATCCATACGAAACCTCCAGTGCTGTGCATTTATAGACCATGTGTAAGGAAGGATAAATGTAACATTGACAAATATCCTGTTTTTGAGTGCCAGTGACATCAAAGGATCCAGGGAAGGGCGCTAATGTCTTGTTAGCTGCTTCTTTGAGCTGTTATGTGAATCACAAACCTGGAGATTGGGAGTTGTGCAGGAAGCACGTGGCGGAGATCCAGACACATCTCTGCTGTCTGGCATCAGTCCATGTTTGTGTTTGAATCCCTGAGACATATTTATAGTTCAAATGAAATCAGCACTCTTTTTGCAGGTAACATTCCCTAACATGATGTTTACTTTCCCGTGGCAGTTAGGGATGTGCTTAAGTACATATTTTCATAATTGACTGTGTGGTGACTAGTAGGCGGAGTTAAAGGGATAGTACATACATATGCCTTTTTTTATTACCGTATTCCTTCTGTTTTATGTACTCACCTGTCTGACTTTATTTGTTGTGTGGAACATGCACTGCGCGTCAAAAGTTTGGAATAATTAAGATTTTTTTTAAGTTATACAGTCATGGTCAGAATTAATGGCACCCCTGGTAAATATGATCAAAACTGGCTGTAAAAAAATCACATTATGAAATAAATGTTTTTCTCCAAAACACGTTGGCCACAATTATTGGCACCCCTAGAATTATTTACAAGTAAAATATCTCTGAAGTACATTCCCATTAATATTTACCTTTTTTAGCACACCAGGGCGACTAGGAACATGAAATTGTCCAGCCATGACTTCCTGTTTCACAGGAGTTTAAATATGAGGAAACACAAAGGCCAAATATTTACCAGGGGTGCCATTAATTCTGATTGTAATTCTGATAATCCATGACTGTATATATATATGTTATTTTTAAATAAAAAATACAGTAAAACAGTAATGCTGTGACATAGCGAATTATAATTTAAAATAACACGTTAAGACTGGAGTAATGATGCTGAAAATTCGGCTCTGCCATCACAGGAATAAATGACATTTTAAAATACATGAAATATAAATATATCAAAATTAAAATGCAGCCTTGGTGAACATAAGATACTTTTTATCTTAATTATTCCAATGTTTTGACCAGTTTCCCCCCCAGCGTTTTAAAAAGAAGTTGCAAGCCAATGCCAGGATTTTTTTTATAATTTTCACAAGTTTCATGGCCCCCAGAATATCTTGTTGTATGAATATCTGAACATTCAATGTCAAAAGAAGGAACAGACCCACTGCTTAAAAAAATAAAATAAAATAAAAACAGACAAACAAAAAAACTTTTTATTCTAGCTTCATGCATTCCTTTTTTATCAACATTAAATATGGGTGTTTCATAAAAAAAGCTGAGAAAATCAAGTTTTTGTCGAAGACTCCATCTGGATCATATTCAGAATGATGATCAATACATAGATGTAGATCGAGTCCATCAACACCGCCAAAGCTTCCCAGTCCTATAGCTCGTCCTGCGTCGACATTTCATTCAGTAACATGGACAGTTTTGATTTATATGCTGTTTAATATTGATGATCGTGTTATTTTACATATGTATCTGCTCATATGCTATCACTTGTTTCTGCTTCTATTTCGCCTGTGTTTTGATCAGGAGATTCCGTGCTCTTTCAGAAGATGCGTCATAGCGCCCCCTACCGTATATACAAGTGAAAACACGGAAATATCCGCCAATGACGCAGAAAGAGTTAAAAGGAGATATTTAGCCAAATGTCCATGCTTTTTTCCTTAAGTTGCGGTCACATTTACCATTTCTCAGTGAATTTTTCATGGGTGAAATCCAGTCGTTTCAAAAGGAATCTTGAACAGTCTGGATTTTCATGTTAGATCTAGAGATGAGAGGTATGAAAATTTCATATCACGACTATACTGACCAAAATGATCATGTTATCAATATTGTATAAAATATAAAATGGGCTGGAAGTGTTCAGAAAGTACTCATGCAGATTCGAAACATTGACCAACAGAGAGTCGCTTGGTTTGAAAGTGACTTCTGTGTGAGCTGTGCTTCATGCATCGCTGCACTATTGACAATATAGATAGTGGATCTTTTTGCTCTCGTAGTTTTTCCAAAATGTTGCTAATGTGGCGGCACTTTTACAGTGAAGTGGGGACTAGGGACAGTCACCATTCACTTTCCCTATTCAGTCTGTATTATGCATGTAACTTTGGATTATGCATAATAAGTAACATTAATTGCTCATGGTGGGTTATTGGAATTGTCTTGTACTGTAGAATATGGTAGATTTGGAGACTTTACCGTGCTGGCAGTATAACGGTGTGCTAAAGCACTACATACTTCACAAAGCCTCTTTTCGTCTCAGAATTTATTCCCTTCAAAGAACCGCTGCCAAAAATATTAAGTAGGGAAAAAGAAATTGAGCTAAAATACTCCACCTTGGTTGATAAACGACTAGTCATTTAGGCACTAAATCTGAAAAATGGCACTCGTTTGTTAAAACATGATTATTTGAACTTTTTAACCCCCGAACTGTGGTTGACATTGATATTTCTTGTTTTCTTAAACCTTCATCTGAGCATTATGAGCAAACATTTGCGTTGTCTTTCAAAGCTCTCGCGTTTCATGAAAAATGGGTTTAATTTTGTAAGGCGGTGTCTTCATATTTCAGATCGGGCCGTTCTGCTCTTCCACGTCCAATCAGCACGCCGCTCGACACATTCAAACAAACGGCTTTTGTTGGCGTGTTGTAAAAGGAACTGAATTAGATTCAGGAGAGATTTCAGTCGCACATCTGCAAGATATTTGTGAATCAGTTC
This sequence comes from Phoxinus phoxinus, assembly GCF_949152265.1. Taxonomy (NCBI): domain Eukaryota; kingdom Metazoa; phylum Chordata; class Actinopteri; order Cypriniformes; family Leuciscidae; genus Phoxinus; species Phoxinus phoxinus. Next base: position 25,366,193 of record NC_136896.1, on the reverse strand, counting down.
ATGCGTCTTTGACAGCGGCTGTGCTAATTGCAGCAGGATGGAGCCACGGGTCTCGTCTTCGGTGTGAATGTGCAAAACAGACGTTTTAATGCACGTTTTGAGACGAGAAGATAAACAGTGACAATTTGTGTCTAAACTTAGGTACTTTTAGCTGGATGCCAGTGATGTTGTTAGGTTAAGGATTAACGTCTGTGAAAGTTTACCTAAAGGGAGAAATCAAATTTATTTTATTTTTAAGTGATCTTTGCCAGCTGGGTTTGGTTTATGTTCTCTATAAATAAAGAAAATGATCAAATGAGATGAAGTAGCTTTCATTTGTAACAGATTTATTTCACTATCTATCCATAGGCCTTAGCATGATGCTAATATATAAGCTGTTGGAATTGAATTTACAGAGAAAATAGCTTTATTGTGATTTATATTATTTTACCATGATATAAAATTGTGGTTGTAGCATTAAGTCAAGTGTGCTTCAATTGTGATAGGAATATTAGTAAATGTTAACTATGCACAATTAAGCTTTAGCTGTAGTCTTAGCGTCTGTTGTTTACATGCATAGTATTTAGGGACATCCAATAACAAGTATTAAGATAATCTCTGGGTGTTTTCATAAACAAAATAAATGACTAACATAAATTAAATTGAACATGAATTAGATTGAACATTAGCTTTTGCTTTCCTGCCTTTCTAATTTAATATATTCATTTAAATCTGCAGCCTGGTGTAGAGTTCTCTCAGAGTTTTCTATGCTAGGTGTGACAAAAATGAGTATGGCTAGGTGATATGTTTTGAATATTTGACATATAATGTTTAAAATGATTTTGTTGGTGTTTTATTTGGTTTTTACGTTTCCCAACGACTGTGTCATAGAATAGTTTTGATTTGTATGCAGTCTGCTATTAAAACTTTGGGGAAGTTTTAATAGCATCTTATAATATCTATCTATCTATCTATCTATCTATCTATCTATCTATCTATCTATCTATCTATCTATCTATCTATCTATCTATCTATCTATCTATCTATCTATCTATCTATCTATCTATCTATCTATCTATCTATCTATCCATCTATCTATCCGTCTATCTATCCGTCTATCTATCTATCTATCCATCTATCCATCTATCCATCTATCTATCTATCTATCTATCTATCTATCTATCTATCTATCTATCTATCTATCTATCTACAGTATATATCTGTATGTCTGTCTGTCTATCTATCTATCTATCTATCTATCTATCTATCTATCTATCTATCTATCTATCTATCTATCTATCTGCACTATATCTATCTATCTATCTATCTATCTATCTATCTATCTATCTATCTATCTATCTATCTATCTATCTATCTATCTATCTATCTATCTATCTATCTATCTATCTATCTATCTATCCATCCATCCATCCATCCATCCATCCATCCATCTATCTATCTATCTATCTATCTATCTATCTATCTATCTATCTATCTATCTATCTATCTATCTATCTATCTATCTATCTATCCATCTATCCATCCATCTATCCGTCTATCCGTCTGTCATTCTATCTATCTATCTATCTATCTATCTATCTATCTATCTATCGATCTCTATCCGTCTATCCGTCTTTCATTCTATCTATCTATCTATCTATCTATCTATCTATCTATCTATCTATCTATCTATCTATCTATCTATCTATCTATCTATCTGCACTATATATATCTATCTGTCTGTCTGTCTGTCTGTCTATCTATCTATCTATCTATCTATCTATCTATCTATCTATCTATCTATCTATCTATCTATCTATATATCTATCTATCTGTCTGTCTGTCTGTCTGTCTGTCTGTCTGTCTGTCTGTCTATCATCGTCTGTCTGTCTGTCTATCTATCTATCTATATATCTATCGTTAGTTAGTTAAAGTGAAAAGTATAAAAGGTTTTTTTTTAAGTCAACATTTTCTGTGCTATATCGCCCAGTTCTAGTTTGAGCTCAGAGTGAGATTAATTATTCAATCTGAATACTTGATTTAACTTTTAACTAGAATTAAAAACACTTCCTAAGGATCCGCAAGGCCCTTTTTTCACGTTAGCAGGTCAATAATTAAATGGTCATGCAAGCAGGTGTACAAATCTGCGGTGACCTGGGGAATTCTTGAGCTGACCCCTGAATCACCGGAGTGAGACGGCTCAGCGTGACTCTGGTTGAGGGCCTTCGCCGTCTACACCCCTAAGCTCTGCTTCTTAAAGACTCGAGAAGTGTAATAAAAAGGAGCTGAGTGTATTTCCAAAAAGTAATGCAAGGAAACCTGTTAAAGGCTTTGATTGATTTTTCTCTTAACATCACTTAATAATAGAAGGTAAATGTAATCTGTTCATCTTTTTATTGTTTTATTTGTTTCCTCCTAAATGAATTTACACAATGAAGCAATATTTGGATCAAAGCATCAGGGCGCAGTCAGAGCTTCAAAGCGGCGGAGCAGGGCACATGATCTTATAGTAAAGTTTTGCTGTGTCGCCATCAGGATTAAGTGTTTGACCCACTTAGTTTTATAGGCGCGTGAAAACAAATGCCTCTGCGCTCAGATGGTCATTATGAAGAGGCTAGATTCATTTTTCTGCTGCAAACATTTGGAGGTGTGCAATCTTGAGGGCCGTATGTTTTCCATTTACACCCCCGTAGTGGTTGAAGAAAAGGTCATTTAAACTGAAACTTGTGGTTCTCATAGTTTGCTTCAGGACCCTGCACCAAAATGAAAAGTAAACAAAAGACAGAGTACTCTTGACATGTCAAGTTTTTATTTTATTTTATTTTTTTATTTTTTTATTATTATTATTTTGTTTTTTATTAATTAATTAAAAAATGTTAGTTTTTTTATGCCATCCTTACTATGCACAATTGTATAGTTAGTTGCATTTTATTGTTTGGATTTAGAATGGGTTTTTCCCCCTGGTATGTTTATCCTTCTTGCTTTTCCATTTTTTGGATCACAACCCACCAGTTGAGATCAACTGGTCTTAACTGCAATATTCGTTGCAGTGGAATGGTATGTAAACCTAGAGGAATGCATGTATGCCCTGTTGCAAGGAAATCTCAGATAACGCGTTCATATCCTTCCATTAGCTTCTTTTATTAAGACCAAACCCACTTCTTGGTAACTTTATAAACCTTTTCATATGTTACGGTTAAGTACTCTGAAGTAAAGTTCCATTTTACGCCGTCTGTGCGAGAGATAAATTGTTTGCCTGACAGCACGACAATGGGACCTATTCTCTGGAACCAAGAAAAAAAAATTCTGAAACCTAAAAAGAAACAGCCCTACTTAAAGAGGGCGTAATTAGACGTGGTCTGTTCAGCAGAAATCCAGCAGATATGAACTATATTCCAGTGTCGCAGAGCAGGTATTCCCTCTGATCTATGCTCGCCTTTATTGGGTCAAGCTTGGGGAAACGAAGCCAAACAATGCGAAGGAAGCATTCAGTGAATTTTCTCAGCATGCTGTACGGTCAGTCAGAAGTGCATGATCCAAGGCTCTGCCAAATACAAACGCATCTGTTCCCCAGATTCCCTGTATAACCGGGACTGCTCTGTTATCCCATGCCAGGTCACAAGCAAAGCTCTTGCTTCACTTTTATAAGCGAATAATGCAAGCAAGTCTGCTTGGCAAAGGAATTGTAATGCTTTAGTGTTGTGACGCATTCAAATGGAATCGCAATCCAAATTACAACATTTCGAATTGCAACTTGCGCAAGATGTTTATTTGTAGGAGGAACTGTGGTTAGGGCTGCGCTTTTTGTCTTGTCTGTGCACACTGATCCTGATTTTTCAAATCCAATCTTTATGACTGTACACTAGGGTTGTTAATTTCAGTAGTCGTACCAATACCAGTAAAACATTTGCGGTTCTCGGTACCAATTTTGGTACCAGAGCAAAAACTGTTGGATTAAATGAAAAATTGTATCCAGTTTTTAACAGTTTTTAGATATACACTACTGGTTTTCCAAAAGTTTGGAATAAGAATTTTGAATGTTTAAAAAAAAGAAGTCTCTTATGTTCACCAGGGCTGCATTTATTTGATCAAACACACAGTAAAACAGTAATATTTTGTAATATTATTACAATTTAGAACAACGTTTTCCTCTTTTAATATATTATTCCTTTTTCAGCATCATTACTCCAGTCTTCAGAGTCACATGACCCTTCAGAAATCATTGTAATATGATGATTTAGCACTCAAATCATCTTTTTTATCTGGTATTATTGATGCTCAATTATATAATAATAACAATATTAATGTTGAAAATTGTTTTGCTGCTTAATATTGTTGTGGAATACGTTTTTTAAAGATTTTTTTAAAGAATAGAAAGTTAAAATGATCATTTATTTAAATAGAAGTCTTTTGTAACATTGTAAATGTATTGGATGCCACTTTTGATTTATTTAATATATCCTTGCTGAATAAAAGTATTAACTTCTATATATATAAAAAAAAAAAAAAAAAAAAAAAAACGTTTTGCCCCAAACTTTTGAATGGTAGTGTATCATGGTTTTAAACCAAAACATTAAGCAGCTAAAACATTGGTAATAAGAAATGTTTCTTGAGCACCAAATTAGCATATTTTAATGATTTCTGGAGGATCATGTGACTCTGAAGACTGGAGTAAAGATGCTGAATAAAGAATAAGTTATACTTTAAAATATATTTAAGTAGAAAGTTAGGGTTAGGGTGCAAATATCATGAATCATTAATTGATACATTTGACATTTTTGGGGAAACCACAAGGTCAAATCAGATATTTTAAGAGACTATAACCTCGACACACAGTAATGAATATTATGCCCTGTTTTATTTCCCACACCTTTCTTATATTGGTTGTTTAGTATAATCACGTAGTTTGGTGGCCTCAATTGGGTGAATGTTTTCATTTGATTAGGAATTTTAGGATGTTTTGCCTGGTTGTTCCTCTTTCACACACTTTTCCCACACCTGTGTCCTTCCTCATTTTGCATTTGTTTCTCGACAGGATGAAGTTATCGCCGTCTCCGAGAAAGTCATTGTGAAGTTGGAGGATCTGGTGAAATGGACAGTGGCGGATTTGTGGAGTTGGAAGAAGGGTCTGCGGGCCGTACCCCTGAAACCCACCGTGCTGAAGGAGCTCGGCAAGAACGGCCAGAGAGAAGCGCTGCACAAATACAGAGAGTCCACGCTCAACAGCGGCCTCAACTTCAAGGACGTCCTCAAAGAGAAGGCTGAACTCGGTATACAGCATGATTTCTCATACCTCACAGTTCACATACTGTACATGAGACCGGTTAGTGGTTCTGGTGTTTCTGATCAGTGATTCTGATTCCATAGGCTTAATGTTTTTAATTATGGCTCGTTTCTTTATTGCAAATAATTTCCTCTTGAACGAACATTTGAGTGCATCTAAAGACCTGCTGTGAACGTTTAATTGCACCAATCTCAAACTCTCATTCAAGATTGTAATAAAGAAGAGGTTTTTTTTATGTTTTTGAAAGAGGTCTTTTATGTTCACCAAGGCTGCATTTATTTGATTAGTAAAAACAATAATATTATGAAATATTATTACAGTTTAAAAGAAAAGTTTTCTATTTAAATATTTTTTTCATAATGTAATTTATTCCTGTGACGGTAATCCTGAATTTTCAGCATCATTACTCCAGTCTTCAGTGTCACATGATCCTTCAGAAATCATTCTGATATGCTGATTTGGTGCTCAAGAAATTTTCTTTTTCTTTTTTAAATTTTTTTTCGTGGAAACTGTGATACTCTGTCATTCAAAAGTTTCGGGGAAGTAAAAAAATATATTTTTACTCAGCAAGGACACATTGTATTGATCAAAAGTGACAGTAAATATTAACCTTGTTCAACGCTGATAATAAGAGACATTATTAATAACTGAGCACCAAATAATAATTGATTTTCAATCGAATAAATGCAAGCTTGGAGAGCATAAAAGACTTCTTTCAAAAACATCCCAAAAGTGTTTGTGTTCAAGTAACATTTGAGAAAATAATGTGTTGTTTGTCGTGAGTGACTAACTGCCTGCAGGCTTTGATAATAACACGGCTTGAATGTGTCTTTTTATGAGCGTCAAACTTATTTTTTTTTACAGTGAGTAGAAACTTAAGCGATTGTACAAGACACAACAAGAAAGTGTTTGAGAATGACACTTGTTTAAACAGGCAGGGTGTCGCCCCTGTATTCATCTCCCTCTGTGCTTTTTCCTTCTTTGGTTGTTTGTGTCTCTCATTAACTGGGAACAATATGGTGTATAAATGCTCATTAATGTGCAGACGGATCACACCCAGCGTGATTACGCTTCCTGCGTGATTGCTCAGAAGGATCTGATTTATCAAAGCATTATACGTTTCGTTTCAGCTCAATTTTGCCAATCAAAAAGCCTTATGAAAACAAAACATTTGCTTATACTTTGTATATTTTATGTATTATAAACAGAAATGATCGTGATAGCTTAACAAAAACGGGGTCAAACTCCATTTTGTGTTATGAAGGAGATACAATAAAAAATAGCATATGTTTCTTTTATTAGCTGTTGACATAGTGATATCACATGATTTGTTATATTTGCAACCTTTGTAATCTAAGAGTTCTTTACTAGTGTGTGTATATAGTTTTGTGCCATATAAATATGTCATTCTGGCTTTGGCTAGGTGATTCACAGTGGTTTTGCTTGTGATTTAAAATTCAGCCACGCTGTGAATATCATTAAGATTTTAATGCAATTTTTATTAAGTGTTATTAGACAATTTTTTTCTTCTTTTGTTCAGTGTTAATGAAGTGTTAAGAAAATAGCTTGATGTGAAACAGGGAATTTGGGCAGGACATACAGTATTTATGGACTTTTTAAATAGCCTTTTTAAATAGTCAATAGGCTTTAGTTTAATATAAGTTGTAAACATGTGATCTCATCCTAGAGGGCATTTGATTGGACAAACATTTGGTTACTCCCCTGAGTGCAGGACGAGTCATCAATATTTTTGGTATGTTTTCCCAGAAGAGAAAAAGCGTACATTTTAAATGCTTCTTTCTATTGCAGTTTATTCCGTCAATGTTGAGGAGTAAGATTTTAACACACCGTTTTTAGCTTTAAAGCTAACAGACAAAAAGCCACAGTTATTAGTTATGTGATTATAGTTAGTAGTCTTAATTCAAAAATCTTGACTAAAGTGGCATTTTACTTACTTTTATAAAGAAGGTTTCAGTAAACAATGTATGTAGGTGTTTGGATATAGTTATTACAATATTATTATATTGGTCAATATAAATGGAACTTATAAAAATGTAATTGTTAATTTAGTGAAAAATAGTGTGGGGAAAAAAAAATCTTTGTAATTCCAAACTATATTTTCTGAATCTGCTTGCTTGGCTACAATGGTTGTTTGGTTGAAATGATTCTCATGACTGAAAGAACGAATCCATAAAAATCAAGGTCATATAGAACTATAGAATCTCACGTAAAGGCAGGACATATCAAGATGTTTAGCTATATCAAGCAGTCAGAAAGGCCAACCAGGGATTTCCACGATTCTGCAGACTCCATCTTTGTAGCAGGCAGATTCATATTGCAGAATCCTGAAAAATCAATTTTTTCCCCATTTTGAATCAGTTCTCAAGCAGGTTAAAAGCCATTGAAGGGCTAAATATACATATCACCCCCCTTCAATTTGGCGGATATGATAATTATGCAGCACTAGTGGATGGATCTTTTTTACTTTGCCAGTTACTGGAATTTGCATACTGCTTTGTTTGGAAGCGTGGAGGCAAACGTGCTCTCAAGTGGGCTGATGTATGAGGTTCCTATGAGATAGAAGAATCAATAATGGATGCTTTGTCACTGTTGCTTATGTGCAGGCTACAGCTGTGAATGACAATCAATAGCTGCACAAAAAGATCTGTGATTTATTCGCCGTCAGTCCTGCAACCTTATTATTTCTTTCTGTATTGTGAGTGTGCAACTGTGCACATTTTTGTAATGTTAATAAGTCGCTTTTTAATGAGTAGATACGAGAGTGTTTGTGTTGTCAGGATGCTAAATGGATTTCCTCAGAGTACCTCGAGGTCCACTTGGTAAGTGGAATATTCTGGCACAGAACTACTTTCGAAACAGCAGCTTTTTCAGTATGAGACTTAACTCTGTCAATTAAAAATAAAGAGTTTTGGTTGTCATTTAGGGTGTTCACACTTGGCATGTTTGGTTTGATTAAAACGAACTCTGCCGTGATTGCTCTGTTAGTGCGGTTCATTTGAATAAGTGTGAACGCAGGTTTTGGTTTGTGTGTGTGATGGAGGGATTCCTGCCGCTGTTTTGACTCTGTTACACATTTTATAAGCTCTTCAAGAGTTCTCATCTGGTCAAAATACCATCATATGTAGGCTATGCACATACAACGAGCGCATTTATCCATTTATTTTGGATGTTCAGTAAGTTCCGACACGATATACACATAATAAAAGCCGACCAATCAGGTTGGTTGAACATATCCCTATGCCTTTAGGTTCGGTATCTTTAGATTCGATGTTAATGCCAATGTGAATGCTAAGCGGACCAGGACTAGACCTAAATGTTTTGTTTTTTTTGGTCCCGACCAAACGAACCAAGAGCTAACCGAACTACAAGTGTGAACACACCCTTACTCACTCTATTGTTCCAAATCCATATGAATTTCTTCCTTCCATGGAACACAAAAAGTGAAATTTGAAGACTGTACTGCCTATTCTTTTCCATGGAATCACAATGAATAGGGACTGGAGCGTTCAAGCTTTAAAAAAGACACAAAAGCACCATAAAAATTCTCCATATGACTCGTGCGCTTATGATGAAGTCATATAATAGCTTTGTGTGACAAACAGAAATGAAGCAATTATTCACTGATAATAATATCCTCCAATGTGCTATTTAGTCACTATGAAATAAAAATGATCAATTCTTATTTTTTATGGTAGCTTACAGGATTTATTATAATTAAATGATCCGTGCACATATTTTTTTATTTATTGTTGTAGCAACATCTCTTCTGCTCTCTGATGATGTGTTTACTGGCATTGGATGGGACAATCTGTCACTCACATGAGATCGACCAATAGCAAATCAGAACGATCCAACCATCCAATCAATTCACAATGGACAAAATAACATCCCGCCATACGTTAAAAAAAAAATCTTGCTTGAGAAGCCGTTTCACTTGGATATACGTCACAAGAAAACTTCTGTTTCACGCCGACTTTAAGCGCTTTGACGAAATTTAACTTGTGGATTGAATCAGAAAAATCTTTTGAAGCTTCAGCCCCCTTTCATTGCAAAAAAAAAAATATATCCTTTTATATCCCACAGGTTCAGAACAACATAAGGGTGAGTAAATCACAGAAATAGAAATTTTGAGTGAACTATCCCATTAACTGACCTTTACGTCGGTTATAAGTGAAAGCTGAAATACATTATCATAAATGATGGGGTCACCGAGTAAACTCATTTGATTTTTAATATGAGATCAGAGGTGGTTACGAAATGAATTTGGGTTGAGGAGGAGAATGACTCACCGACATGTTGTGTGTTTTAATCTTTGACCTGGAGCGGTTTAACGCACCCTTTCTTAAGTTAAAGAAGGAAAGCTGTCTTCAGGTGATATGAAAATTGTGTCAGTCACTCTTGAAACAGCACCGCGCTCCTGCTGGTGTAAAATAAAAAGCCGTTTGACTATAATTTGACTATAATTGACAAATAAAAAGCAGATTGTTCAACTGTACAAATAGGGAGTGTATTAATAATTAAAACAGGGGTTTTTCACAGTCTGGTATGTGGACGACAGCCAGCAAAAGACTGGCTGTGATTGTGAGGGGATGTAAAAAAAAAAAAAAATGTTTGTAATGAATTGAAACGTTGTTTAGCACCTCTATTGCAAATGTATTTTGCCATCCGTGAACGGCTCTAGAAACCTGGCATATACTTTGAGTTCTGATTTGTGATGTCTGGAATAATTAGGTTTTAAAAGGTCCTGCTTTGCTCTGTGCTTTCGATGGAGGGACTGCAATAATTTTAGCCGCGTCCCGAGGGAAACGGGAGGATAGCTATAAGGATTCTGCCATATTAGGCTCCTGTCAGAGCGCTCTGGGACGCTGCATAATAATAATGCAGATCTTTGGACTGCCCTTGAAAGCGCTGCAGATTTAATGATGTTCCGTTTTTGTTCCGCCCTCTCCAGCTAAATGCTTTTTGTGGCTTTCAGAAATATGACTTTCACTGCAGCTACACATTTCAAGAGTATGCGAGGGATCACGGCCGTGTTTCCAGTTAACGGAGGAGATATTTTGGAATAAGTTTGCAGATAGACTCAATAAGCGCTTAATATCTTGTAATATATCGGTCTTGTAGCAAGTGCACATTTAGGTTGCAAAACAAGCGTCGAGTGACAGCAATTAGTTTTTAAGTCACATTTCATTTCCCCAGTAACAAACTCAAAGCAGATTTGTCTTAGATGGAGGGAAAAGGGTTTAATGGCTCTCGCTGAAGCTGAACCGGAAAAAAAGGGAAAAACATCTTGAAATTGACTAGATGCATTCTTAATCTCGCAATTAACATATCTCCCCTCTGGCCTTGTTATGCAGAGTGATGAAGTTTGACTTTGGGATATATTTCTCACATTAATTCTCAGGATGGTAGCGATACCTAATCTAATTTCTGCTTTGGCTGCCGACATCAAAAGCATTCAGGTCACAGGAAGGATGGTGCGGGCTATCGGTCTGTTTACTCCTCTGTCTGTCACAGAAGCCTGTGCTTGTGTTACCGGGTTCATTTTAGGTTCTCGGACTAATACGATATACATATATGACATATAAGAAGGCCGCTGAAGAGTGAGTCGTTGTCTTTGAACAATGGCTGGGTGTTATCAGATGCACCGTGTGATCAGAACTCCACCCTGTTGTGCTATCTGTGTATGATATGGGGCATAATGAGTATACTGTAACTCGACGCCGGATGAGGAGTCTTTACGATGATCAGGTGTTGATTTGCACGGAGCGTGAGAAGTGGAAGTCTTGTATTTTCATTGCCGTTTGAGAGATCATTTGTGCTGCACCTGGAGGGTGGTGATTCAAGTGACTTCTCTTTCATGGTGGATGAGTTTGAGTTTGAGTTAACTTAATGAGAACTTAAGTTGCATTAACTTAGTTTGATGTACCTGCTCAATTACAGTTCCCTTAAATGAACAATAGAGCTGAACAACGTGACAGAATACTGTATATCCATCCAATATAAAACGAAGATTAATTTATGTATTGATCTGTCCGTTTGTCCTTGTCTGTCTATCCATCTATCTATCTATCTATCTATCTATCTATCTATCTATCTATCTATCTATCTATCTATCTATCTATCTATCTATCTATCTATCTATCTATCTATCTATCTATCTATCTATCTATCTATCTATCTATCTATCTATCTCACTTTGAGTCATTTATCCATCCATCTCACTTTTATCCATCCATCCAACCATCCATCTATCCGTCCATCCATCCACCTCACTTTGAGTCATTTGTCCATCCATCCATCCATCCATCCATCCATCCATCCATCCATCCATCCATCCATCCATCCATCCATCCATCCACCTCACTTTGAGTCATTTGCCTGTCCATCCTTCCTTCCATCCATCCATCCATCCATCCACTCATCCATGCATCCATCCATCCACCTCACTTTGAGTCATTTGTCCATCCATCCATCCATCCATCCACTCATCCATCCATCCATCCGTCCATCTCACTTTGAATCATTTGTCTGTCCATCCATCCATCCATCCGTCCATCTCACTTTGAGTCATTTGTCCATCCATTCATCTATCCATCCATCCATCCATCCCACTTTGAGTCATCCATCCATCCATCCATCCATCCATCCATCCATCCATCCATCCATCCATCCATCCATCCATCCATCCATCCATCCATCCATCCATGCATCCATCCATGCATCCATCCATCCATCCATCCATGCATCCATCCATCCATCCATGCATCCATCCATCCATCCATCCATCCGCCTGTATTTGTACGTGGAGCCTCTTTCTCTGTGGATCTCTATTAAAGACAGCTTTTGGCTCGTTGCATGCTGGGGTTATTGGCGTGAATCTTTCTGCTAAATGACATTAATGTCAAAAACATTAATTCTACAGTTGATTTGTGACAAGAATCTATGAGACTTTCATTTTCCTGTTCTGAAAAAGGCAATCCACATTGTGCTGACACTGGCAGGGAGAGCGAGGCTAATGCTACGGAGAGTAAAACAGATGACCCGTTAGCTTTCACAGCCAGGGTAATATATTCCGGACTAAATACAAATGATGTTGCTGCACGGAGATTGTGGGCAGGAAATTGTGTCCTATATTTGAGGCGCACATAACAAAATGCATTATTATGTATATAGAGCATATTGCTGTGTACATTGTTGTAATATTTACATAGAGCGCCGAAAAAGAGACTTTGTTATACATTTTTGCAGAAGAATTTAGACGTTATTTCTAAAAAAAGACAGCATCTTGCCAAAGCAAATGAAAAGACGCTTTGATATTTGAATAATCCTCATTACAGAAAGGGAATGTCTGTGCTTCACTCTCTTTAAACTGATTTAGATTGCTCTGTTTATTCTGCTCTCAATCCAGCGATTATTTCTTTCTTCGTTTTTTCTAAACATCATGTTTTTCTTACTGGCAAGCCTGCTGGAAGTTTACAGGGCTTATTGTCCATTAGAGCTCTCTGATCTTCTTATATCGCTGTTCTCTGACTGAATCCAGGCACCGGAGCCAACGTTTCCAAAACTGTGAAGTGGGAATTGAAATGGAAAAAGCCTGTTGCTTTGCTAATAATGGCAGAGTCGATTTTTTTTCAAACACAAAACAGGGAAAGGAGCCGTAATCATCAAGTCCATATGTATTTGTTTTTGTAACTTTGCCCAATATTCGTCATTTCCACAAGGCAAGACTCCCTGAGCTGAAGTATGCGAGGTGAGATAGCGTCCTTGCCAGCAGACAGTCCAACAATGCGCACGTCTTCCAGGCCTGACCTTTGAGGAAATGAATAGTTTTATTGTCTGTCCATTACAGAGGCTGAAACAACAGTCAAGTTATTAACATTACTTCTCCTATAACAGCAAATCTCTCCCCCCTCCCCCCCTGACAACCTGAAGCTGAACGGAAAGAGGAAAAACGTAACAAAAGTTGCCAACAACAGATGGAAAATAAGCGTTCATTTGTCTTTTAGGAGTTTCGCATTATATGTTCTCGAACAGCTGCATTTGTTCCTGGAGAAGGAAATTCAAATAAATGTTAATGCAGTGTGGTGATCTTTTCTGAAGTACGTAACTCCCCCCGGGCAGCTATTGTGGATTCTTATATTTTAAAGCGAGGGGGCCGGCTGCGTTTGTCAGGAAACACAATGTGGCTTATTGTGGTGTCTGGTGCCAAGCCTCAGTCACTCACGATGACTAATCTGTTATTATCGTCAACCAATCATTTCATGTTGAGCAAGCTTGGGGGAGCTGCGAAATTCAAGAAGGCCTTCCTTAAATATTAAACGTCTCAGACATCGTGCGGTTTGCATCTCATAGGCTAATTAATGCTCTGTTCACCGCAGTGTCCTCTTGCCTTTGAGTGATCATTCATTTTGCTTAGTCATATGGCTTTGAATATTGTGTGCATGAGGGGTTTAATTATTTGCTAATCAAATTTATTCCGCTCAATTTTATTTTAACCTTATATAAAGTCTACTGTATCATATTTGATACACAACTTTTAAGGCCTTTAAATTTTAAACATATTAAACTGTGCCGAAAAACCTGTTTTACACATTATACTACACGCCTTCTGTCGTTATACTAGTTTATACTAGTTCTGTCGTCTAGTGTATACTTTTTTATCAAGTCAAAGGCCTTTTAGTATCATTCTAATAATGTCCCACTTCACGTGTCTTACTGCTGTGAAATCTTTACTGATTTTTATAAAGTAGGCCGATATGTAAGAATAACTTGTATATCAGCGTGAACACTTACTTGACTGATATCCATACATCTTTTTTTTTTTTTTCATGTTAAAATAGAAATTTTTTGAGGAACGTTTATCTGTACGTCTCTCAATCATCATTATATTAAATTGTATTATATGTTTTGCCCCCACAATTAAAACTTTGATCATAAAACTAAGCATTTAAATATCATCAAGACGTATTATTGGGAATATAGAGGCACAAATGATATTTATTTGCGTTTTATTTAAATAATCTGCTAGACTGTTGTAATCTCATTGATTTACATTACATGCAGAATTGCATCTTATTTTTGGCATCTGCACCAAAATTTTATATTTTTGAGGTGTGTAAAATCCTTCTTGAGTATGTGCTCCATATTCTCCTGAATGAGCCACAAAACCCCAATGTATCATATATGATACTCAACAAAAAAACACATGCAAACTTTTAAAATATATATTTTTGTAATATTTCGCCTAAAGGTACAATAAACCGTTTCATTTAAAAATAATGAAATATTTCATATGTCAGGCTTTTCATGCTTGGTTAATATCCGGATAGCATTATAGACTACATTTCAAGTTTTACATTTACATGTTCTTGTTTTTTCTTCTTCTGTGGAACACAAATGGAGAACTTAAATTTGTGTCTGTTCCTCACACAAAGCCGTCGTATGACTCCAGAACACTTGAAATATGATGTACAAATCATATGGGTATTTTATGGGACTTTTCTGAGTTTATTTATAAACGATCACTATGTATCGGCTATATTTATGTCCCATGGAAAAAATGCTAAATAGTACAAGTTTGACATGAGGACGAGCACACAATGACAGAATGTTTGGATGAAGTGGGTTTCTTTCTTTGCATTGTTAAGTTTGACCTCATTGATGTTTTTTTAGAGGATGTGGTATTGCTCTCGGAGGGCTTCTCTCGAACCCCCAGGTGATTTGCACAAGCTTGCAGAAAAGGAAGACAGCAGCATGCGTTCAAAGCAGAGAGAACCGTGTTCTTGTCAACTGATATTTCAGTGACTGAAAAACTCTCTTGGACTGATTTATCAAGTTAGCTGCAAGCCCGTCGAGACAAAGGAACAAAGATGTCCTTTACTGCTGATCTGAGACCAGTTAGGACATTAAAACATACAGCCAATCAGAAGCCACCTCTCACCCCATCTGCCCCAGGGCAGTTGTCAGTTTGACCTTTAACCTCCAGTGAGTGTCGGTGCGGCTTAATAACTGCCATTAGTGAACTCTAGTGTTTTCTTTCTTGTCGTCGCACGAACTGTGGTTCTTTGAGTTTAAACATGTCGACACGGCACTTCTCAGACACGTGGTGTCTAATATCCATCAAGCTAAACCCTTTCGAGTCTTCAGAAGTCATGAACCGATTTCCCTTAAAGCATAGCTGGGTGGAATTGTGGTAGAGTTATTTCAAATAGAAAAGGTTTTGGTACTGTAAGAACCCTTTTATTTACACGAAGTAGTGTACGTTGTGTTCTCAGTATTTTTGCAAGGGGGACTATATAGCTTTAGCGTAAACTGTCTTTTTCTATAGTCAGTTTTCTATTTCAAGACCAAAAATTGTTTGATTAGAATCCTTCCTGTTTAGAACTAGCTACTTGAATAATAATATATATGTTTAATAGGGGTGTAATGATGCATTGATATGGATCGATACATCAGTCAGATGAATAACGATTATGCTTTTTGTTTGAAATTTTAACTCTTTCTCTGCCAGCGTTTTTTGAAAAAAAGTTTTTAAAAAAGAAATTTCACAAAAGTTTCATGGCCCCCAACATATTTTGTTTTATGAATATCTGAACATGCAATATATCAAAAGAAAGAACCCTCTGCTTTTAAACAACAACAAAAAACCTTTTGTTATCAACACTTGAATGTGGGTAAGTTTCATAAAAAAAGCAACATTTTGAAATCGATAAAATCGATAATCAAAACACAGATGGAGTTTATTGAGGCATATATGCCTTTGTGAATTCACAGTAGCACTATGATATGTTTTTTATATGGTTTTAATACATCGTGCAGCCTTAGAAAACGGTCTAATAATGCGGTACATGGATTCTCGTCCATGGAATGCGCCATTTCCGGTATTTTTCCGGTTACTCGACACGAGTGAATTGCAATCAAGGATTTTTTTAAAATCGAGTACTCTGAATTTAATCGAGGAATTTTGACAGCCCTAATATAATATAATATAATATATTATATTATATTATAATATAATATAATATAATATAATATAATATAATATAATATAATATAATTAGGGGTGGGGGAATTAACGGGTTAATCTTTGCGTTTAATTTGAGATGTTTAACGTGTAAAAAAAACCCGCAATTGATGTTATTTTATAATTATATAAATTGATGTCCTTTTTTTCTGTGTTGTTTAACCTAATGAGGTGATTCTACGTTTACATATTGATGATTGCAAGCTTGGGGGAAATGCAATTAATTGCAATTTATTACAGCAAATTGTGCAATTAATTAGTTAATTTTTCCCAGCCCTAAATATAATATCAAATAATATCATAATATAACATTATTTCGTATGTAGGAAGACCTTTGACTACATTATAACAGTGTTTTCCCCTGCTTCTCCCTACCACACATTTCTTTAAGTGCTGAATGTTCCCCTTTATTTGGATGGCAGAATGTGATTGAAATTTAAACTGCGCAATTATTGCCGTTATCTTAAATAATCGCGATTAAAACGAATATCCATAATCATACGATTAATCAATCGCGACAGGCCTACATTTAGTTCAAACTGCCCGCCTCATTTAATCATTTTACATCTGCCTCTGAATGAGAGCGTGTGCCTGTATCCGTGTGCTTTTATTCCTTCATAGCGCAGAACCCCTGCAGTTCAAGATGGACTGTGATCCCTTAATATGCATGCTCTTTGTGACAGCTCCTAGAATTATGAATGATTAATTCTTTGGACAGTAATTGAAAAGGCCTTGTCTACCGCTGACTGCAGATGTGGAAATCAGCACAATAGCGCATTGATAGCATACTATCTTCTTATCCTCTGTCATCTAATCCCTCCTTTGTGTCACACTCAAAATGCTTTTTAATTAGTTTCATTGGGTAATGCGCTTCTTTCCCTCTGTCTGTGGCTATTGTCATCATGTTGAGTCACATGAGTGCCACCATTGTTTCCAGCGGGGCTCCCCAGAATACATTCGCTGTTTCCCGTGAACAAGCGCAAGTTAATCGCTTTGACTTGCACGTCTTTCGTCTCTAGTGTTTGACTGTTAATATATTGAAATTTGTTATTAAAATAAAAGAATGTACATGCAAACTTGGGAGCTACGCTCTAGATGTTGTGTCAGGGATTTTATGAAATGTAATGCATTAGTTGATTAAAACATCAGAAAGAGTAGCATAAGTATAGAAATTATTGAATGATTTAAGGTTTATTATGTAATAACGTAATCAGTGCTGGGTAGTCGCTGATTATATGTAATCTGGATTATGTAATCAGATTTCCTAAATTAAATACTTGTATTACTTTTTTAAATACTCATAATCAGAATATTTTTTTATTGATTACATGATTACTTAATATTCACAAAAAAACTGAAATATTTTTTTTAGAATTCATTGATTCTCCCTAATTCTTATTTTTTTTTATCTTTTAAACTTTTAAAGTTTTGTGGCATTGCACACAGATCGGACACTAGTCAGGTGACTATAATTACATGATAAATTGAAAGGTCGCTTAGCATTTAAACAAATGAAATATTAAGTCGTTTTTATTTTGATTTTTTTTTTATGATTTTCATAAATGTATAAACCCTCTTCAGGTCTTTTCCAAACCCTAGTTAGGGAAACCCTGACGTAATGTAATGCTTATTGCACTTTGTGTTGTTGATAACAATTTTTTTTTATAATATTTCTTTCTCTTGTATTTTTTTTATTAGCATGGTACAAGATTAAATTATTCAAATCAATATTATAAACAAGTTAGGTCAAAAGTAATCTGAAAGTAATCAAAAAGTAGTCAATTACATTTCCTAAAATGTGTAATGTAATATGTTACGTTACTAACTAACATTTTTATCATGTAATGGACTATGTACCCAACACTGAACATTACACAAAGAATAAAATATTGTTGTGCATTTACTATTTCATCAAAATTATGTATATATGCTTAGTTGTTTCTCCTGGTTTTCAAAGACTGGCAATGTTTAATGCGTCCCTGTTGTGCTTATGAGGTTCAGAGATGAAAGTGCCTTTATTTCCTTTGTTTTGGACTCGACTGGAGATAAATTCTGGGGTGCCGCTCAAAGAGGCAGCTTTTGTAGTACGTACGAGAGATGTTCCATTATATGAACAATTCATGAGAATTTGTGCAGTACACATACAATTCCCACGCCTCACGTTCACAAGTCCGTGAACGGCTCGCTCCGTCATTGTGCTGTATGTCGCACACAAAATATGCTTGTTCCGTCGCATGAAAGATTTATCTCTAGAAAACAAGTCATTTGTTTTCATTCATTCAATCGGGAGAGCTACAGTGAACACAAAGACCTTGGACGCACGTTAGAAAGGTTTAGCTTTAAATTGTGTTTTGTGTAATAACATTGTAAGTGTGTATTCTTAGTAGCTCAACAGCTGTAGAAACACAAAGGTGGGTGTCGGAGGCTTAATCACCCGGTGTACTAGAACTCACCAAGGAAGATATTTATTTTCAGCCATATGGTAATGCTATGACAGTCTGACGGCAGATTGTATACTTTTATTAAAAATACAATTACATTGTTTACTCTTTATTTATATACACACACACACACACACACACACACACACACACACACACACACACACACACACACACACACACACACACACACACACACATATTATATTTATATTTAAACATTTTTTTATTGTCAGTGTTGAAATCGGTTGTGTTGCTTAATACTTTTGTGATTACATTTTTTACCGGATTCTTGGATTAATAGAAAATTCAGCATATATTTGAAATCGAAATCTTTTTAACCTTAAGGGCCGTACACACCGAATATCGGCGCGCATTATTCGTCAGCGTTTTTCAACGCGTTTTTTGTGTTCACACCCAAGCGATTTTCGCTGACGATGAGCCGAGTGAACATGCAAATTAATTCCCTGACATTAGATGGCGCTTAATGTAAAACACAAATACCCCGCGTAGTCGCTGGCACGTTTGTCATATAGTTCTTTATGTTCCGACACCAATGAGACCAACAGCTCTACATTCATCTTGTCTT
Source organism: Phoxinus phoxinus (assembly GCF_949152265.1). Classification (NCBI taxonomy): domain Eukaryota; kingdom Metazoa; phylum Chordata; class Actinopteri; order Cypriniformes; family Leuciscidae; genus Phoxinus; species Phoxinus phoxinus. The sequence goes on along the minus strand of NC_136896.1, from coordinate 25,346,856 downwards.
GCATCTTCCTCGTCTTATTTCTTCCCGGCAGTGTAGACGCTATACTTGGCGTATATCTTCTTCGCGTTACGCTCGGCAAGACCGTTTTGTGTTTGAGCGCCCCCAAGTTGTGTTTTACTGTAACTTCAAAAGCGGCAATCTCATTGGTCGGATAGGTTTTGATGCGGCGCGTCAAACCAAAAAAACGAACCCGAGGCGTTTCTTAAAAAATGACGCTTTTACGCGTGGCGTTTTACGCGTCGGTGTGCACACTCACATTGGCGCCCTTTGTTTAGTCACGAGGCGTTAGACATCGGCGAATATCGCGCGCGAAATTCGTCCCGGTGTGAACAGGCCTTTATACATGTCTTTAATGCCACTTTAGATCATGTCCTAATACAAGTTTTTATTTCTTTCAAAAAGTGTTTCTTTGAATGGTAGTGTATATTGTCACAATTTTTTTTTTTTTATGTGAATATGCCATGCTGAGACTTCTAAGAACACACAATGTATTTGAAGATGCAAATAAATATTCGACCGATTCACTTAGTTTGAACTGATTCAAAGAAATGAATCAAACATTCGAACTGCTGAACGCCATTAAAATATCTCACCATGCTCGCATACTCGTGTTAGGGAGGCATTGCAAAACTAGTCTAATGATGACACAGTTTAGGAAACTTAAAGGCCAAATATTGAAAGGATTGCAACATTCACACTGTTGCTTAATTTATGTATGCCAGCACACTGAATAATCACAGATATATTCCTTTAGATTTCTCAATGCTATATCAATAATTCATTTTTCTTGAGTTCATCGTGTGAAGTGATCTTTCTTTCCCAGAAACAATATCTGTGTCTTTTGTATGTGGCTGCACCTTGTTATTCAGTTCTCTACAGTATATAGAGGCATCATTAGAATAATAGGCTCAATGTGTCTCTTAACATAGTAGAACATTTTGACATAACCAAATTTGTTCTACCCTGTCATGTTTTTACAAGAGCCATTAAATGCAAAGTTTGCAGCGTGGTAATCAATAATACAGACAGTTATATTTGGAGCCGTTCCCCCTTTAGGAATATTCCAGCTTTAGGCTTGTTGCTAGGAAGCAACACGAATTGTGCTGGAACTATAGCGGACGAATGCCCACTGCTGTAAAGTATCGACATGTGCCATAAATCATCAACCAACGGTTTCGTGTCGACATCAGGGGATATCCTGGAAAAATGAGCTCAGGGTAATTTAAGCCCGGACAAGCTGGAATCATATAAAGAGTAATATCATAGAATTATGGGTAGATTTGCGCCACGTTGTCCTGCCCACAAACACAATGTATCGGGTTTAATCGTCAAGCGATTCTTGTGACACAATCACACAAACTCGCCAAAATGAACAGTTTCAACTGTGTGCAGAAACATTGTGTTTTCCTCAGTTGAATGTTTCCTCTCAGTTTGGTGAAAATACCATCATTGAGTAAATAAAAGGCTTGTTTGAAGGGTAATAGTTGAATATTGAATGCTTCTCGGGATTTTTAAGACAGCCAAGTCCTTGGAGAAGAACAAGAAGGAGTAATAGGGACATTTGAATATAAAACACTTCATATATTTATGTGAAACGGTGGCAGGTGATTGGTTATCTGGGGAATCCGTTCATATTATCTTGCTGACGACCCCATACCTTGTGGAGGAGAAATGCAAATACCGGTAGCTTGAAAGACTAAAGTTAAAGTACTGCTGTTTACTGTGTCCCGGCGTCTTACAGAGGACAGTCAGCGTAAATAGCAGCCTAGCAGGTACTTGAAATTGTCTTTAAAGTTTTAAACGGTTACAGTACCATCAAAACACTTTCAACTTATAGTTAACATGTATAAAGACAACTTGTGTCCATGACTGTACCAATATTTAATTATGGGAAAATCCTAATTGTGATAGGGCTAGGCATTTAATTATAATGTTATAATAAAAAATAATTTTGTATAGTAATACAATTTTAAAATTCAGTATAATAGTAATAATAATAAAATTAAATATTGCAGTAATGTAGTATTTATGAGATATTGGTTATGAGAATACAGCGTTTTTAGTAGTTTCGTGAATAGGGATCGTTTTGACAACTTTGTCGTGTGTTTGCGAAAAAAGTGAAGGAAAATTTTTTCCGTGTTTAGTACATTATTGTAAATGTAGCCTGAGTGGACCAAAAAGAGATCTGAATTCGCTTTGTGTTGTTATTAACTAAAACATTTTTTTTTTTATTGTTAATTGAAATATAGAATAAATAAAATAAAACATTATATTAGAAATTTACATGAAAATGTTTTGTTTTGGCAGCTAACAGAAATAAAATAAATTTAAAAGTAAACTAAAACAAGTAAACTTAAATATATAATACTTAAATAAAACGGCAAAGTGAATGGAATGAGAGTTGGATTTTTTTTACTTTGGTCAATTGAAAAAAAATATTTTTTAAAGGACTTAAGTGTGAACACATGATGTGATAAAATACCAGTTTGTTTAAACTAATTTGGATTTTTACTGAAAATTGTAAACTGTGGCACCGTCATAGCAGCATTGCTTCAACCAATAGCATAAGTTTGAGGCGGGGCTATTTGTTTGTCGACTTTATGGTAGATGAGGAAAATGTTTGGGGGGAAAATTATTTGAAAATATGATATTTTTTGTTTGTCATTATTTTTGCTAGTGATGCTAGTGGCACAGACATTTCTGTTGGTAAAAAGAGCTCCAGCTTGAGTGAGATTTTATTCTTGTAGCTTTGATATCTAAACAGCAGCTATGAGATGCTTTTCAAATCAAAATAATTGCAATATGATTGCTCTGACCAAATTGTACTGCCTTTCTTTTGTCCTTTACACCTCCAAATAAACCTGTGCATTGTTATTCTGTATCATCGCGGCCGATATTGCTCGGGGAGTGTATGTTAGAATCTTTTCTGGCTCTCACATCAGACATATTGAAGTATCAGAACCCATTTAATGACCCAACAGGGGCGCAGAATCTCAGCAGCCCGCAACATTAATAGATGGATGTTTTTGACTCATTAGAGGTCGCGGCTGTGAATAATAATTAGGGAAAGACTGATTATGCTGAACCCAACTATAATAAGACATGCATTTAAAATGTCTCTACAATCTCTGCACACACACACTCATCACTCCCAACAATAAAGCACACACACAGGAAATTGATTTGTGGGTTTATGGCTGAAGTGCAATTTTGTTAACTATTATTGACGGGGAGTCTTGCATTAAAACAGTTGCCGTGGCGATGACACACATTTTCCTTTCATTATTGTGTTCTGTGGCGCAGAGAGAGCACTAATACTAACACACGCCAATAACTTTAGCATCAACGCACGCTTATTTTAAAACAGTATCCAGGACAACTAACAAGCAGCTGCTGTCAGGATTCCAGGAATGGTTCTTTTTTTTTTTTTTTACCTTTCTATCTCTGTCCTCATGCTTGAATTGATATTTTGACCTGCCTATTTTAAAGAGACAGGTAGCTATTAAAGCGTGTTTGTTGAAGCTGACTCATTGGCAGGGAGAATGTGTTGGGTAAGGGTTGTTTTGGAGGGTGGAGATGTAGAGGAATGTATCTTAAGGTCTGTGTTTGACTTTCTGGGAATTCACCGGCCTACTTGGCGAAACGTTTGAAGAATATGCGTAATGTACATTAGCGGCGGTTGTTTTTATTGGGGCTTAGTCAGAGTTCCCTGGTGTCTGCAGAAGATGTTTGGCTGATAGCAAACAATGTTGTACTGAGAGCTCAGGTTTCATTGTGTTCTAATCAAAGGGGCTTTTCATGTCGTAATCTGGGGTTATGGACTTATTTGTAATTGTTGACTTGGCGAAAAACCTCACGGAAGACGAGTGACAGGTAATTTGGATAAATGGCCCTGTAAACTCCCATCACAAGCTTGGGCACGTTCGAGAGTGAACTTTAAACAAACATTATGAGATGTTTATCTGAATTTATGCACCATAATTGCAAATGTAAAGTACACTTTGTTATTGAAAATACCTTGGGTTTCAATTAGTATTTATATACTGTTCTCACTTTATCTGTCTCCTTGGGCTCCCTGTTCTGTCTTGTAACTTGACATTCTGTCCTTTTGTGAAATAATGAAAAAGCCTGAATTTCGTTCCATCTCATCAAAACAAAGGTTCTGTTCAAAAATGGCTTCAATTCGTTTTGATTGATGTCACAGATGCTCAAACCAAGTTTTATAGAACAAAAATATCATGAATTATTAAAACTCAGGGGCGTTTTACCACATACGCCTGTGTTTTTTGTTTAATTGGTCCTTTTTGGCAGCGGCGAGTGCTGGAGAGGTGTTATGTAAATATATTCCCACAGAGGCCCATTTGACATTTTGTGGAGCACTTGAGCAGTATACGGAGAGCAAACTGAAAATATCCATTCGTTCTGATCTGATGAGACTTGTTAGGATTGCTCATGCAGATTTAAGTCTGTTGATTTTGCGACCAGTCATCGCCTACACTATGTGTAGTACTTATAAAGCACATTAATGCCTTATTTGGGCATGATCATATTGTACATCTCTTAATACTATCCCATTCCTAAACTTAACAACTACCTTACTAAGCTAACTATTAATAAGCAGTATTTAGGAGTTTATTGAGGCAATGACTCACTTACAAATACTTCACTTGTTTAATTTACTGGATAAGTCAGCATTTTCGAACAAACCTCATGAACAAATGATTCAATGACAAATACGTTTTTAAACAGTCACTTGTCGCCACCTACTGGCATAACGATGTAATCGATATAATCTTTATATATATCAATTTACTTGATTTGCTCTATTTTGATCGCTACCGTAGACATCAGTGTTTTTATCCGAAATATAAACTTCTATCCCAGTACTTAAGTGATAATTTGAACATTTGTAACAGAGATAATGATAATGTGTGGCTGTTTGAATCGAGATCGCGATCTTTTAACGATTAATCGTGCCGCTCTAGCTTCATGTCGTGTGTTACAGGAAAATTGCATACCGTATTTTCCGGACTATAAGTCGCTCCGGAGTATAAGTCACATCAGTCAAAAATGCGTCATGAAGAAGAAAAAAACATATATAAGTCGCACTGGACTATAAGTCGCATTTATTTAGAAATTTATTTCACAAAATCCAAGACCAAGAACAGACATTTAATCTGGAAAGGCAAGTTATTCAACTACACAATACCACACAGCACAAGAGGCTGAATAGGTGTCCGGTATGTTAACGTAACACATTAACAGTTATTCAGCTACACAATAGCATAAAGAACATATACCTGGGAGGCTGAATAGGCTAAATTAACATAAGCCAGCGAGTCCAACAAGCAAGTTACCGATAAGCAAGTTCACCAAGCTCCCGATCTCATTCCACATCACTAAATACATTGAATTCTTCCTCGGTGTCGCTTCTGAACAACTACGCCAACTAGAGCGCCCTCTTGCGACTGTAGACAGTAATGTTTTCTCTTGGTTCATCTCAGTCAGTTTGAATTCATTTTGATATAGAAGTCGTACCTGACTATAAGTCTCAGGACCAGCCAAACTATGAAAAATAGTGCGACTTATAGTCCGGAAAATACGGTAATGTGATTTTCAGTGCTCTCTAATCATAGTGTCGTCCTAGCCAATTGAATTGCTAAGCATAAGAAATCCTTTCTTTAGAATTGGTTAGAATTTATTAACAGTGTGACAGTAGAGCATGTTTCTTCTGACCTCTTCAGTCCAAAGCCAACTCGAATCAAGGAAGTGTACGTACGTAGGATCCCTGCGTGATTCGCATGGCACAGTGCGGCCCTTAAAGGATATTTTGAGACCAACCTCAGTGGTGCTAATTGCAAGTAAATGAGGAGAATACTGTGGATCTTAAATAGGTCTTCAAACTGTTCAAATTAGGTCAAATCGTTTTTTTAATTAAACAAATGGCCAGTGAGTGGAACCTTAAGAAAATGTTATTTGTCCACCTAAATATTATATGAGACTTGTTTTCTTTTCTAATAAAATAAAACCCTGTTACCAAAATTGGAAATGTCTTAATACAGTCCAATTGTGTAATTTTAACCTTACTGTAAATATCAATGTTCAAAATATATTAAATAAATATACACAATTAATATTATTTAAAAAAAAATATATATATATATATAAGAAAACGCATATAGTATATCTACATAAACAATAACATTTTAACATTTGGGGTCAGTATGATTTCTTTTATATATAAATGTATACTTTTTATTCACTAAGGGCACATTAAATTGATCAAAAGTGTCATTTAAGACTTTTATAATGTTACAAATGACTATTTTGAACAATTCCAAGTTGTTTTTAAACATTCTATTCATCAAATAATTCTATAAAATTATCATGGTTATATATATATTATATTATTACACTGATAATAATAAGAAATGTGTCTTGAGCACCAAATCAGCATATTAGAATGATTTCTGGACGATCATGTGACACTGAAGATTTTAAACATTTCACAATATTATTGTTCTGTATTTTTTATCAAATGGTAAGCGTGAGACTTTCCAAAAATGTTTTTTTTTTTTTTTTTTTTTTTTTGGGGGGGGGGAAATCATGTGCTAAAAACAGTGTTGTACACAAAATGTGTGACAGAGTTAAATATTATGTTTTGGGAATTAAAGTCTTCCATGTTTTAGATATCAGTTCAACAGATAATGTCACCATTATGACACTGTTCATTTTAATTGTCTGATACGGACTAGAATGCCCAGTTTTTAAAAAAGGATGAGACAGATAAAAAAGAATGAGAGGAAATGTGCTCCACCAAGAAGAAAATGTAATGGATGCAGTAAAAGTCCAATAAAAGAATAAGCAGTATAAATCAAAATATTTCATGTTCTCTTCTCTACAGCCATCAATTTGAGACTGCAGTCTCTCTATTTCATTTGAAACAGGCCGCTGTAGTCATGCACCAACAAACGTGATCAAATATGTTGAGCAATAATAATATGAGGTCAACAAAATTATTTTTGAACAAATGATTGTGCATCTGTCATCTGTTCTGTGAAGTTCTTAGATGGTTTGTGTTTGCTCATCTTTCTCTCATGAGTGTTCGGGAAACCTTTTTGAAAACAGTCATTATTTTTGCAGTTCCGTTTGGTGATAGCCTACTAGTGGTGCAGAAATTAGAAATATGTTAAAAAAAATTGCTTTTTAGCTCAATACAGCAGAATGTTTGCGGCCATTGTGTGTGAATAAAGCAAAATAGCTTGTTCTCTCCAGGGACGGCATCGTTTGAGGTTTGCGACTTACGTGTCATATTATAAATTGAATTCTGAGATGTCAGGTTTTTGAGGTCTAGAGATGCGATGATTCTTTGATTCAGCCAAGAGGGGTGTTTTTTTCCGAGTTCTGATGGGAAGACTAACAGGCAAATGCTATTACTCAGATCTCTGATCTCCAAGAACTGAGTGACGTGGCTTCCTGCCCAGAATCTTTTATATTGCCAATCCTAACAGAGAGCTGTCGTGTTAAACCAGCAGCTCAGGCTATAGTAAAACATAATAGCCTACAAATCTATATCCGCACCCCTGCGAGCAACTTTCCTCCACAATCCTCCATTATAGAATAAGATTAGCTATAAGTCACAGCGCTTTGATTTGGATTGAATTATCATTACTGCCAAGCTAATATTGGAGACAACGGGATTCATCAATGATCTTTGAGCTGTATGCCATTATGTAGCATTATGACTCATCAAATGATGTCAAACATTGTTTTTGCAATGAATACACAAGTTGGATTGTGTTAAAGCTGAAATTCAAATATGGTATTGGATGTCTTGTTTCCAACACACTCTGTAAGCAGACCAATAACAACAGATTGGGCCGTCGAACCAATCAGAGCAGTGTAAGAAAATAGCATAATTGGGGCATTAACTACAATGTTTTTGGTAGAATCTTCGCTGACTGCAACCGTAAGATCTAGTTCATTGGTAATGCAAGGTTGACTGCTGCCGTATTTTCCGGACTATAAGTCACACTTTTTTTCACTGTTTGGCTGGTCCTGCGACTTTTAGTCTGGTGCGACTTATATATCAAAATTAATTCATACTGACTGAGATGAACCAAGAGAAAACATTACCGTCTACAGCCGCGAGAGGGCGCTCTAGTTAGCGTTCAGAAGCGACACCGAGGAAGAATTCAATGGATTCAGTGTTGTGGAATGAGATCGCAGGCGCTTGGTGAACTTGCTTACTGGAAACTTGTTGGACTTGCTGGCTTATGTTAATTTAGCCTATTCAGCCCCCCAGGTATATGTTTTTATGCTATTGTGTAGCTGAATAACTGTTAATGTGTTACATTAACATACCGGACACCTATTCAGCCTCTTGTGCTGTGTGCTATTGTGTAGCTGAATAACTTGCCTTTCCAGATTAAATGTATGTTCTTGGTCTTGGATTTTGTGAAATAAATTTCTAAATAAATGCGACTTATAGTCCAGTGCGACTTATATATGTTTTTTTCCTCTTCATGACGCATTTTTTGACTGATGCGATTTATACTCCGGAGTGACTTAAAGTCCGGAAAATACGGAAAAAACGTTCACACTTTGAAATGTTCGCACTTAGCAGTCAGATTTGCTGCTGAAACGACGGCAGTACTCATAGCGACAAGAGACTTATTCTGAAGTACCATCTGTATGTAGTATAGTGCCATCAGAATATCCAGAGTAGCTTGACATATAAAAATTGGTTCAACCAATGGCGTAACAATGGGGCGGGACTATTTGTTGGTCTGACCAGTAGCAGATGCGGTAGTGTTTTAAAGCCATTTTTATTTTTCCGTGCTTTGGCACTCAGTATAGCTGTTTTGCGCACATAGGGAACCGGTTTGAATCCCTTTCCCTTTACTTTACTTTAAGTCCTTCATTATCTTACACTATATTTTTTTTCTACTTTCTACTTCATATTTTAACGTTTAATTAAATATTCAATGTCTTACTTTTGTGAAATTTACTAACAATTTTATTTAAAGGTTTAAAAGTAATTTTTTTCCAAGTCAATTTGATCAATTTCGAGTTACTTTTTGTGTGGCAGAAATGCCAATGCTCTCTTTTAAAAATGTATTATTCTTTCTTGTCTTTAGGTGATGATGCAGAGGAAAAGAAGGTTCTGGTATTGAGTTACCCCCAGTACTGCCGGTACCGCTCCATCATCGCGCGGCTTCGGGAGAGGCCAAACTCCCTCCTGACGGACCATGTGGTGCTGGCCCTGGGAGGAATCGCCTCCCTCACCAACAACACACAGATCCTGTACTGCAGGGACACTTTCGAGCACCCTACGCTGGTTGAGAACGAGAGTGTCTGTGATGAATTCGGTAAGTGGAATTTTTATAAACTGTGTGACTTGGGTCTGAAACAAACTCTACGCAAGTACGTGAACGCAAACACTTCATGTTTTCGTGCGTCATTGTGTTCAAACATGCGTGAGGCCACAGAGATTGAGGGATATGCCATTTTATGACCGATTGCGATACAGATGATTTTTTACAGTGTGTTCAATAACCAATATACAGAAGTAATTTTTAATTTGTTTGTTTTTTAACAATAATAACTACATGATAACTTTATTAATAATTATTATGATTACTATTGTGATTTGTCATTATATTTTATGCAAAGTTGTTTGGTGATCTAAATGGTTGCAAATTTGTTTCCATTTTTGTTTTGGGATGTCGAATTTTTAAAATGGTCATTTGCAGCTGGAAAATGGGCTTTTAATTAAACTTGGCTGCCTATTGAAATCTGTGCTTTCTGACTAAAGAAAAAGGGCTGTTGTCTTCCGTTTTGCCAAATAGGTAGGAAAACTACAACACCCATAATACACTGGGCATGTTGCCATTCAAGGCCATTCACAGTCTGCTCCTATTGGATAGGCTTGACCGATATCAAATACCACCTTGCTTGAGTATGAAAGACTTCTTAGCAAGGTTTAGTCATAATGGTGTTGATTTGTATTGTTCCCTAGCACAAGTATTCAAAGCAGGATCCAGAGCGTTGTTGGCTGAATCTGAAAAACGTTCGTGTTTGTAGTCTCCATTTCAAACTGGATGACCACAAACATTGTGTTTTTGGCCGAACGGAGGGGATAAACTGAAAGAAACTGCCATTCCAACAGTTAATTAAAAAGCCAGTGTTGCGTTTTGCATAAGCTGGGAAATAAATGGGAATTACTTGTGCCAGGTAATGTTGGTCATTTACATACTGACATTTTAACAATACAAAGTGGTTTAAAAGTTTACATAATAGGCTCCACATTTGAACTTGAAAATAAATGATAGCCTGTTGTTTAAAACATTTACTAATTTACTTACGGTCTCATTAAATGGTGCTAGTTATCAGATATTACCGTAATAAATAACCAATAACTGAGTTAAAAAAGTGTGTAAAAAGTGTTTTTAAGTTAAGAAGCGTGGAAATCGGTGGAAAATAGCAGTCAAACTGATTAGGTTAAAGGTAACTTGTGTTGTTTTACTGCCACAATAATGAAAAAAATCATGTTAAGCATTACTTACAACACTACCACTTACTTGCAATGTATCCAGAGTGTACATGCATGGAGTATGTTTCTGGCCTTACTGTTTAGAGGCTAATTACGGCGTATTAGTTCATGTAAAGACTGCTATAATTGAGTGAAGAAAGAATGAATGAATGGAGGATTGATGCCAAATGATTCCGTAATTGAGTCTGTGGTCTAACTAATCAAATCAGCAAAAACAAGACCCTTATCTTCATTACCTGACTGACGATGGGCTGCGCTGCCGGCTGTTTTATCACTGTTGGTGCACAAACAGAAACGAGTGACTTTGAGCTGATGATTGAAACAGACACTCGTGGCTTTTAGCCTGTCGAGTTGAGAGTCGAGAGCTTGTTGTATGATAGAGTAGAACTCTCAGATGAACTGAAAGCCTGCTTTTACACTGAGGTCTGAGTCCGTCACAGTCCGTCTGCTTGCGTGAGTAACATCTTTTTTCAAAAAGAGCTGCTGCGATTTCAAAAACAACGATTCGTCCCACTTTTGGCTGATGGGTAGAAAACCTCAACCGTGCATGTAATTACTGGCTGTAAATGGCAGTCTTTCTCTGATCTGAGATCACTTTGTGCTTGCAGTGTACACTGACGGTATTAGTATGTGAATAATAGTGTTTGATTTGATATTGTCGTATTGTGTTTACACAATGTGCAAAATACATGTTTTCAAAATCAACTAGGTTTTAAAGAAGCACTGTATATGCTGATTTTAGGTCCATCAGATCATAGATTCAGATATTCTTAAAGATTGTTTTAGTTTAGGTTTTAATATACTCTATTTGAAACTATCTAAACTATTTTTAACTTGACCCGCTGTCCTAAAAATATGGTGCTCATGGAGCGAGATGCTAAAAAACAATGATGCATATATAGTTGTATACAGCTAATAAAATAAATATTGAAAAAATACTTGACCTCATTACTCTCTGACTACTCAACTACGGTCATTTAATGACTTGTCAACCTACTTAAAACAGGCTCAAACGAAATGCACATGCATTTTCTGAATTTATGCACTAATTTATTTATTTTTACACATAAATCTGTGCGATTGGATTTAAATATTATGAAAAGTGTTAAATTGAGCTGAGAGTACTATGTTTTTATTGATACCTGAAATAATCAATATGATAAACACAGACTTACAAGAAACTTTTTGAATAATGGGTGTTCCAGTACGGAAGCCTTCAGGATTCTGTTTATTCATTTACTGTTTATAAAATGACCAGAATGTGAAATGAAACTGAATTAGTGTGGTCACTAACACACAAATGCATTCACATAAATGCTTCACTGACATCACTTTTTTCATTACAGAACATACATGACAAAACAAGAAGTTCAGTTTTGGACTCTCTGAGCAGCGCTTCCAGTCTTTAAATGTCCTGTACTTCAGTGTTTGCGTTTCTTATTGGTTTGACCGGCATATTCATGCGTACAGTTGGCTTTTCCATAGACGTTGCCAGTTAGAAAGAGAGGCTGCAGTTTACATGCCGACTTCCTGTTGGAAAAATGCTAGGTTGTTGAATGCTGTTTTGTAAAAGGGCGATAGAGCTGTTAACATAACAGCTTTTGACAAGATGGAGTAATGAACTGACAGTGAGTGATACAATTGAGTAAATGGCTCCCAATGACTTTAATGGAGATTGCTCGAAAACACTGTATTCTGCTCAGAAAACATATTCTTGTCTTGGAAAGTGTAACATAAGGGATTCTGCTTGAACCGGGCAGCCTGCAGGGATTTGCATACCGTGCTTAAAATGCCTTTGTTCTCGCCAGGGCTTTAAACACAACTACGGCACGCTGTATTGAAATCCAAAGAAGTCATTCTGTTTAACTTTGTTGGGTGTGTTATTTATTAAGGCTTTAGCTCAACATATGAAGTCATTGTTCATGTAAAGGCTCCCATACACTGGATTTGTTACAGAGGGGTAGATCTAGTGTTGGCCATTTCTGAAGCCGAGAAAATCCGAGAGAAAGTGAGGGGGGGAAAAAAGACTTCTAGTGCTTTTTATGCTCGAAGTGACGGCTACTTGGCGGAAAATCTTCTGCGTTTAGCCTTGTCATTAACTTTTTGAAGCGAATAACAGTGCTTGGCGATGAAGAGGGGAGTTCTACAGGACTCAGAGACGTCCAGTGCTTTATAGAAGATGAAAATGGAAAGCAGCGCTATTTAAGGAAAAATACAGCTGGAATGGTATAGATGTGATATTGAATATTTGTAGTCGTTTGTTCCTCTGCTAATGGAAATTACTGCAGGGTTTGACTCGCTCTCATGACTCTTTGGTCACATGAGACAACAGGATGTTAAATTAACTCAAGTTTTATTCTCACTTGAGCGGGCTTTAAGAGGGTGGGTGAGGATTGAGAATATGGAATTCAATAAGTGATACTGGGGAATTTTGTTCAGGCATCAGCTGATTTGGACCCCTGCTTGTCACATGGTTATAATGACATCCTCTTCACCATAGTGTTTTGGCAAAATGCCATTAACATCTGTTCTATTGAAACAGGGCATTATGAAGGGCACTACATGATAGTAGAGGGAGAAGCATTCTCATTGATTCATCAAACATTTAATATATAATTTTATTTTTATTTATTGGCTTTTTGCCTTTAATATACAGGACGGTAGAGATTTCTACAGAATTAGTATTAGTATTACTGATCTATAATCAGTAATATTTTGTTCATATTTTGAATTGGACTTTATTTCTTTATTTCCATTGTAATTCTAGTTAAGGGTTTAGTCATTTTGTTGTCTTTTTATGTTATATTTTTTGTGTTTTTAAGTATGTATATATAGTTTTTATTAGGTTTTAGTTTTAGTTATGTTCTTCAACTTAAACTAAATGAAAATGAGAAATTTTACCTTGGCAACTAGCCGAAATAAAATAAGATTACGTTTTTTAAATTAAATTAAGATTAAGCTTCGCCTTCGACAATTATTTTCAGGGTTCCTACGCAGTTTGGAAAAGAAAACAGAGTAGAAAAACATTGTGTTTCCAAAGTATTTCCCCTATTACTAAATATTTGTTAAAAAGTTGAGTGAAGCAGAGTGATTTCATGGCAAAAGATGAGTGATTGTTTAGTGATTGTCGAACATTAAACATGCTTTCTGTCATGACGGCGTGAAGCGGTGTCTGATGTCGTCCACTATGACACACTATACGAGATAAAACGATCAATTCTTGCGTCCCGACGTCCAGGTTTCTTACTCTCATTATGTAAGCGCATGTTATCACTTTTGAAAAAAAAAAAAAATGGAAACAAAACCTGAGAAAATATTTACAGATGATTGTACTTTATAACCTACCAAATGTAATGCTGTATGAACCATTAATGTTAAATACGGTCTTAAAAATCTTCAGAGAGGTTTGAAAATTTGAGTCTGGAAAATGATGGAAGTTTGAAATTAAAAATGCGTAGGAACCCCTATTTTTCTTTAAAGAATAATTCTAATCATATTCTGACCCTTACAAATAATGGGCCATTTTTGCTACAGTTTCTTTTAAAACTTCTACATCAATGTTCTCTTCACATGTGAATAAGCAACTTTACCTGCCCCATCCTTTTAGTAACGCCACAACGCTGATATATACAGGTTGATATTGACCTGAAATAACCAGCGACCTGACTACATTGTACTCTTACCACTAGCTCTTCTGCTGTTTAGGAACAAGCGTGTCTGTTCTACTTCCTCCTCATTATTTGGACGCCAAATAAGTCTAGTTGGTTTGAAAGATGTAGGAGGTCAGCTAACAGCAGGAAGTTCAGAGTTTCAGAACAAGTCATTTTTGCAGCTCAGTTTCAATAGATGCTCTTTTCGGATGGGGATGGATGCGTTTGGAGCTATGAAAGTTACTGTATGTTTTCATGGTCCAATGAACTCTTTTATCTCAACAGATCAAGCAAAACTCAATTCCTTATGATATGACCCCTTTATTAGAAAGATGCTGCCAAACCCTCCCATACAAAATGCATAAACAAGGGAGAAGAAAAGCCAGAGAGAAATAAGAGGGAAATTCTTTTTTTATCGGAAGGATGTAAGGGAGTTTGGCGAGGGTGAGAGAGTGGGGGGGGTGGAGGGTTGTACTGGTGAATTATTGAAGAGAGTTTGTAGGTTGATGCCATGTAATGGCCACACTATTATTTCTCTCTCTTGATTCATTTCCTGCCTCTCACGAGGTTATTTTTAGGAGGTCAGTGTTATTATGTGAGCATATACTTATGATCTTACTGCAT
>NC_136896.1:25094527-25327027 GCF_949152265.1 Phoxinus phoxinus | reverse complement strand
CCATAATCACCAACGCAATCTACCAAGAGCAGCGCAAATTATTATCTGGTCTAAGACATGCTTTTTTGGGGTGGTAAATAATGGCGCAAATACTGTACTGGTAAATCACCTTGCATGATTCATTTATGTACTCTCCTCCCATGCGTCTGATAGGGAAACTCCTGCAAATACATAGGCAATAATGTCAGCCACAAAAATAACTGTTCACGCCTTTTCAGAGCTAATTTTTCACTGAGTGTCTTTAGTAAATCCTGACAGTAGTTTTTTAACACCAAAAAAGGGTTTGGTTTTGTCATATTGGTTTCTTTTTGGTCATTTTGTAGCTTGACTGTTCATTTGAATTATGTCGGGGAAAAAATCCAGGTTAGAAAATCATACAGGCTTGGTGGTGACAGCATTTTATTGGCCGAACTATTTTTTCAAGCCACGCAGCCATTCAGAAATACGGGAATTCATAGTCATTATTTGCATTAAATGAGAAATGGGCGCTTGTTAGCTCCGACTGTTTTTCTTTCTAACAGTTGTGCAACACTTATAGTTGTTTGATATGTATGAGGTCACACTGTAAAATCTGAAATGTTCTTTTTCTTTCCCTCTGTTCTGTTTGATTCCATTTTTTCCCCACTTGTTTCACAATCTGGGTTGGATTACTAAAGGTCATGCATTTTTAAAAGCCCATATGCCTCATCCATGTGTCTTATTAAGAATTCAAGGAGAAACTGAAGGGCTGATTCCTTTTTTTTTCCATCTTTTTCAATTCATACGAGTCACACTAGTTTGCACATTCCATATACTCCTCTAATTCTTACCCCACTAGCAACAAATTGCCTCTTAAAATCAGAAAATGTTTTACCTTAGAGTAGAATTTACATAATTGTCTGGTGAGGTATGATATCCCTCCCATTCCATAATGAATAACATGCAGATCCAGATGCAGTCTTGCCAGCACACAGCCTTGAGAGATTTCCTTCATTGGATAAGTGCTGGCTGTGTGGGAGGGGGCACGTGTAATTTGCGGTTTACGCCACTGTGACTGCAGGGTCACTATTTATCAGTTCAAATTAATTCTACAATGGCGTGCTTAGATTTCCCACATGGCAGATCGGTGAAGGGTATTCGGTTGTACCTCCAGGAACCCTCAGTTGCCAGTGGAGATGTTTCGTGAAGTTAACAGCTTCATGTTGGACATTTTTAAGACATTCCACCCCCTGCTGCAATGAGCATCAGACCAGAAACATAGTCCTACACTAGAACACAAATGCAATCCAAATGCATGACCAACACAGTGCAAGGGTGGAGTCGTGTTGTACACAGTTTGCTGTGATTAGTCACAATTCATTGCACATTTAAAACTTGTAATTATAGATATACACTGCCAGGGTCAGAAATGAACTTATTTTAAACGGACAAATCACTTCGGCAGATCAGTTTTCCCCACACCTATTCTTTTCCCCGCCATTGACGATGTTCCGTCACTTATGACACGACGCTTCCCTGCCATTGACAGAATTTTCCTGCTTTCCATGTTTTCACTGTTATATGGTAGAGGGCACTATTACACATCTTCTGAAAAAGTGCAGAATCCCCGGATCAAAAACCAAGCGAAGAAGCAGTACAAACAAGTGATTAGAAGCATTGCTTACGCACATGTAAGCTAACGCAGTCATCAAACGTTAAATTAGCATATAAATCAAAACTGCCACATTTTATCGCATGGAATGTCAAATGAAATTAACTTTTATTCCGTAATAATGCATAATAAAGTACATAGCACACATTTACATAGTTACAAAAATGTAACTGACCCCAATCTTTTGCTTAACAGTTTATTTACACATTGGATCCCCAAATTCATGTACTATTATAGGAATTATAATCAATAATTTAATCATTGTAATCATGAAAAAGTACCATTTTATTCTATAATATAATATTATATATTTTTTATGTATTATATATTACTTCTAACTTGATACATGCATATTTTTTTTATGTATGCGCTCGTTTGCATTCATCAGCTCTGGAATTGCCACAATTATCCAAGTACGGGAGAGAGCGACAGAATGAGTAATTAGCCTGACCGTATAATGCTAGCCGTAGAAAGTGGGGGAAATAAATGAGCGCTGCATTAATTGTGTCAATTTTTTATTATTATTATTGTGAAGTACAGTCGACACTAATCCCAGAAATTAAGGCTAGAAGTAAAAGGTTTTCAAAGAGATCAGGGTTGGCTCATTAGTCAAAGTCTCTCAGGTGTCTACGTCACGTTTGGACCACCATGCCAGCACACTTTGGCTTTTCCATGAAAGGCTTTTGAAATGAGGACTTCAGTTCCTGCATTGCCCAGGGTTCAAGCTCAACAGCTGCCCTATATTCTTCTATGAATCATAAAATGTGTCTGGACAGCATCCCTTTGCAAAGGGAACTTCTCAAAGAAGAAAAGAGAGGGGTGCATAGTCCTCCACATCATTTTCCAGAAAGTGTTTTGTAACACATCACATCAAATTAAAACCGAATTCCCATTATTTCCTTCTAATGTTCCCCGGGGCATTTGGAGGTTTGTTGTTCTGACAGCTGAGAGAGCAACCGACTACTTATTAAGTGCTGAGCGCCTGCTTTCACATCTCCCACCAACTCACAATCCATCCCTCGTGTCTTTAAACACACTGTTAAAATGATGTTGTCAAAGTAGCCCAACAATTGTCTGTCATGGACCCAGCAGAGCGTCACATAACCCCCCAAAGGCCAACAGGATTAACTGATTCCAACGTAAATGGACAAATCACTTCGGCGGACTAGTTTTCCACACACCTATTCTTAAAGAACATAGTGTCACTGTGTATTTTTTTATCCTCGTTCCCTCAGCAAATCCTAGAAGACAAATCCGGTTTTGGCCGTATGGATTGTCAGGATTGACATTTGAGGCTGCGCTGATATTTTTAGTGTCCTCCGCTGTGATTTGGACTAATTGCTCCACTGACTCCCTTAAGTTTTAAAAGCTCATTCTCTGCAATAAATCCTCAGGAGAAGCGTTGAGGTTTCTCGCTCAAATGAATCAACTTTGTCCACCCCTCCCCTTTTCAGCTTTCTGGAAAAGGAGTAAGCGTGTCAACACTCGAATAGCTTGTGTAGTGTTGTAAAGCAACCGGAGAGAAACAGCCATGACGTGCATTGATTCGGAATGCTCTGCTGAGAAAGTAAATATTGAGCTTGATTTTTAGTTGCATGTATCCCCACTAGACTACTTACAGGCACGTTTAATAATTCATGCCAAAAAAATGGAGCTCACCCTTTTGGGGCCAAGATTTATTTATTTTTTTGGTGCACTTGCTGGCAGGAAATCAGTTTTTTTCGACAGGTGAAATGTCACTTGAAGCCACATTGGGGGTTTAATTCACATTTTTCATATTGTGGCCTGGTTTTCCGTGCAACGTTTAGATGCAGATTTTTGTGCATCCTATGATTTATTGCCATGCTCTCTGCATTCCCCCTATAAACATTTAATGAGACTGAATACATGGACCTGAAAGAAATGCACATGAAATCTGTCTGATAATAGCTTTGCTTCAAGGAGCATGTGGCAAGAGCATTATGAAAACATCACTTCCTTGTTTGTGTTTTATGCATCTTTTCCTCTTTCTTGCCAGTCAGAAATGTTCCTAGTTATTATTTGAGAGCCATATAACGGATGTAATTTGTAATTCGATAACGCAAAGTCTTTTCGGGGGCCCCTTGACTACACTTTATCTCATCTATCTTGAGTAAATAGTTTCCCGTGGAATGAGCGCGCTTGATTTTCTTGTTGCATTTTTCTGAGTAATGTCTCTCCTTATAATGTTTTAGCTCTGCAATTAAAGACCGCCGCTGTTAAATAGAGCTCAATGTGGATGCGGATGAAAGCAACAGCAAATGCTGTTTCTCTGATATGGGCATTTGAGAATGTTAAGACATGTTTAAAGAGGGTTTTTCCGTTTATAGCCCTTTTATGGAATCGCAAAATGGAAGACATGCTCTGTTTTCCCACAGCATTACCCTGTGAACAAGCACAGATTGTCAAATAGATTTCAACTGCACACTTTAACGGTAAATCACAGCGAGAGCTCTTTGTTCGTCTACTTTAATTTTCTGTAAAATACATCATGAACGCTTGAATGTTTGGATACTTTTTTTTTTTTTTACGGCGGAGGTTATGTAATGTTCCTAAATGCCACACAGAGCTTTCTATTTGGAGCGCTTGAGCTTTTTACATCAAATTAATCCATAAAAGGCTTTTCCTCCTGTCTAAACAATGACCAATAAACACGGCAACCACGACTAAGCAGCTCAGAGAGGAACTTCAATAACATGCTCATTACTCAGATGGGTATTTATAGTCACATACTGCTTAATCTCTGTTCTCTTTCAGCCAGTGGTCTCGATTTCTTGCCTGAATGTTATTATCGCAGGAAGTAGGGCGCTAACTGTTCTTCACATATTAAACTTTAATCAGATCCTAGTTTGCAGCGTAGCCGTTAGCAGTTGACATATTATAGATTCAGACTTGTCTTTTGCCATCTGTGCTCTTTTGTCAGAGGGTTAACCAGACGTTGGGACGAGCAAGAGACATGCTGTAGAATTGAGGCATATTTAACGTATTTCACACTTCAGGCTTAATAAGCAGCATAAGTTTTAAGTGTGAATGGGACGTATGGCTAATTCACTCAGAAAACAGGGTCCCTACACCACAGGGGGGACTGCTTTAGGGAATGATGGGACGGTGGTGTGCAGAGGTGATATTAGAGGTGTGGGGTCAAATTAAATCTCTGATAATGGCCCCTTGGAACATAGCGTGCTATAATGAAGAGCGGGGACTCCTCACACACTAAAACATTGAGCTGTGACTGCAGATTGTCAAAAATACAGTGAGAAACGGTAATTTTTGAAATATTATTACGATTTAAAATGTGAATATGTTTCAAAATGTGTTTTATTCTTGTGATGGCAAAGCTCAAGAAACATTTCTTAATTTGATTCATGTTGAAAACAGTCGTGCTGCTTGATATTTATGTGGAAACCGCGAGAAACACTTCGATGAATAGTAAGTTCAAATGAAAAGAAATAGAAATCTTTATAACATTAAATATCTTTATTGTCACTGTTGATCAATTCAATGCATCCTTGCTAAATAACAGTATTCATTTATTTCAAAACTGAACACACACACACACACACACACACACACACACACACATATATATATTTTATATATAAAAAAATATAGTATTAATATTTGTTATATTATTATATAGATAAAATATATTATTTATACAGTATCATAATATTACACATATTTAAAATCGTATTTAGAATTTAATATAATTTTTTGTAGACTTTTTGCTCCACTGTTTGTGTGTGCGTGTGTGTGTGTGTGTGTGATTGAAAAATCTATATAGTAGTTTATGCAGTAAAGTTATCATGTACATTACATTTATCGCTCACGTTGTGGGTCAGGACTATCGCACCCCTATTACAGTGACTTATAACCAGCTGTAAACATACAGCATGTGATTGATTATGTCTCTGAGAGGCTGACATGAAATTTTGGACGACTCTGGGTTTTCCTTTATGACCTCGTGTGGACAAATGGAGCGGATTGATATCACTGAGTGATTGATGATGCACGAGCTCTCCGGGCGCAATCTGACTGGCTGAGGAGGATCACATGTCATTGGTCTGTTCCTTGTTTGGCTGACCTGAGCTGATTTACGTCAGATACAGTATACTTGAGTGACGTGGCATTCAGCGCTCTTCAGAAGCATTCTGAACAACATAAAACCATTATTTTAATCTACTGACTGCTGTTCGATAGTCATACATGAATAATACCCTGCTCGCTTATGCGTAGACAAATACACATTTAATTGCGTTACGTTTTGCATTCGCGTGCCCTGCATGGCCCCGGCCGTGCTGAAAGTAAATCCCCCGCTGTGAGCAGTTCCAGGTAAAGAGCCAGATTCCCTGCAGGTGTTCTCTGAGCTCGGATCCATCCATATTCATTTCTGCTACATGCAGAGGACGTCTGTGTTTCCACACTTTTTCTCTTTCATTTGACTTTTTCAACTGATTAGATATAAGGGCTTCGAACATCAATGAAATCTCAGATAAGAGGCTACTCATCAGTTCTTATCACTGTGAGACGCACATTTGACAGCATCATAGCAATTTTGAGTGATGCATGATGTGCGTTCCTACTTAGCAATTAGTAAACTGTAAAATATAGCCAGATTATCAGTCATTTCTTACAAAAATATTGTATTATGAATGTTACTTTAATCAATACAGTTAGGTCATTTTCTGTCATAACAAGTTACTGTAAAACATATTGTGCTTCTTTGTGGGATAATATATTTTTTTTCTTTTGTAGTCGAAATCATTATGAACACTAATCATTATGATGATTAGTGTTCCTTTGGATCTTATTTTCTTTTAATTAATTTTCTCTCAGCCACATTGGTTTGCACTGTCTTACATGGACAATGATAAGCCATGCTTTAAATATTATAGTCATAATAATATTGTATAAACAATTAAGTGGATTGCAATTATAGTGTGGTGAGCTGACTAATTAATAACTAGTAAACCATGCAAAGTCACTAAGCTTGATTACAAAATAACTTGCTAAAAGTATAACAAAAAAAATTACAGCAAAATTAACTTGAAATATAGAGCCTTATAAAATGTTTTTTTTTTCCCAAATTAATATTTTTTCTCAGCCAAATTAAATTTTACAATAATAATAATAATATCTAATCAATTGCAGCTTTATTGAAAAATGCAATAATTTATAGAATTCTAACAATAGTTATTAAATAATTATCAAAAACGGTGGTAATAAAATGAATGCATAAAAACTTTAAATTTAATTAATCTTTTAAAATGTGATCAAATTAAACAGATTTTGCCATTCCACGTTATATAGTACATTTGATTGACTGGATTCTGTGAATCCGTCCGCGTTTTCCCACATCATGGACATTATAGGGCCCTACAAATAGAACTAAATATATACTAAAATATATTATAGAGCCACTGCTGTAAAAATGACTGTGATAATATGACTGCTAGTAGGCAGGAATGTACTAGAAAGTCAACCTGAAATTCTTTTCAGTGTAACTGAAATATTTGTCTCTCCCCGAGGTGATTTGGTTTGAAATCCATGTGGCAGCAATGGAAGCAAATAAACAAGATTGCCCATAAGCAATGCTACCTTTTGTCATGCCTGTACACACCTCGGCTACGGCTCTCGAGAGATGTGAGGAAGCAATAACCCAGCCATGAGGTGTCTCGGCTGCTTTTAAACTTTGAAGCGAAGATATGCTTGTCAAAGCTCTGCGCTCTGCGTCCTCTGGGCTTTAGGGCACAAACGCGATTTGCTTTGCATACCACACTGACATATCAATGACCCAGGGGACAAATTTGCCCCGTTTTGTATTTCACTGTAATTAACTGTCATTACGCTGAGTGGTTTTGGCTACTTGGGAAATTAAAAAAAGGGGGTTTAGTTGTAAATAAACAAGATAATAACCAGTGTATTTGTTCTCAAAGTGCTTTCTGTC
Organism: Phoxinus phoxinus; assembly: GCF_949152265.1. Classification (NCBI taxonomy): domain Eukaryota; kingdom Metazoa; phylum Chordata; class Actinopteri; order Cypriniformes; family Leuciscidae; genus Phoxinus; species Phoxinus phoxinus. The sequence goes on along the minus strand of NC_136896.1, from coordinate 25,319,432 downwards.
TATTTGATCATATACAGTCAGTATTATATACGGAGTGGAGCGTTAACATTGATGGAGCAAACGGCTTGGGCCCCGGTTGGGTTTGCATAGTGCAGTAGCATTCATGCAGAAATAATGGAGTACCATTGTGAAGAGCTTCTTTAATAGCCCTCCGCTATGGTTAAACAATTAGTTAGCGCATTGCGCCTCCCTTGCCATTTGGTGCACAGAATCGCTAGGCAAATCATACATCATTCCAAGGATGTAAATGTGAGGGGTGAACATGCGGTTTCAACAAGGTCATTGGGAAGCATGTGAGGAATAATTACAACACAAAAAGCTCTTGTGAAAGAAAAAAAAAAGCGTGGCCTAAATTGGATGGTGTTGATATGAGAGGCAAGTTTTTGTTTGATCTGCATCCTCTCCTCGTTTTTCTTTGGTCGTCTTGCAAACTCTGATTACATTTACTTTGACTGAATACAGTATGTGTGGATATTAATGCTAATTAGAATGTGTTATTATAATACTATCAATATCATATTAATAGAATAATATTAATGTATGTGTACATATGTATGTATGTATTAATAAACACTGTATGTGTTTATTCTTAATGACAGTAAAGTGATGTATTTTTGTAGAAGTTCCCATCACCATGGTTCCCACAGCAAAAACCCAATGGGCTTTTTCTATTGGCTTTATTTAATTAATGCAGAAAATGCTCTATGGCCAACAAAAGTTTATGATTCTTACATGTTTTGTTTATCATGATAATGTTATCAATTTTAAACATTAATTTTGAAGCCCAAATACAGTTACCAGAAGTAAAAAGCTAAACATTTTACACCCTAGACATGTTTCTTCAACGTCACCATCATTAAGCTTCCGACAACTCTTTCAGTCTTTATTTAAAAATATTTTCCCTGAAAGTTTGAGTTTGCAAAAGCCTGATTAATACAATGAGGCTGTGAAAGCGGACTAGATGAGTTTACCTGTTTGGCCTGATGACATTTAATGTCTCTAACAAACTCATGTAGCAAGTTTAGCAACTTGTTAGCAACTGCCTTTACAAGACAAGTAAAAGCTTAAAACAATATCACATGGGGGTATTACTGATGTATTTGATGTTGTAAAATAAAACATTGACTTCAGGATGATGGAACCAGAAGTGCTAAATGTTTTTCTGGTTTTGGCCTCCAAAAATATGGTCTTTCTGCAGCACTCTAATACAATTTCACAGTTGTAGCTTAGCAACATGCTAACGTGAGAGGAGTGCTATGTGGTTCTACCTGTGTTTGAGACGCCATTTAATTTAACATGCTGCCTTGAAAGATTGCTGCTTTTGTAGAATGCTAACTGGTTCAAAGCTATTCAGTATTAAAGTGAACTTCTTGGACAGTACACAGATGGCTTCTGTTAAAACACTGTTCATTATAGCTAAACCGCTAACAATAACAAGATTGAAGATGAGTGTAAAAATGAATGTGTTTGCATGTTTTTTATTCGGTATAACAGAGGGAAAGTCCATATGCTCCTTCCTTTTCCCCCTAATTTCATTTAGCAGCACTGCCTTGTAGCACTTCATTATTCAGCTGAGTAGCGATAAAGGGCAACAGTGAGTCCACACTTCTTCAGCAGGCTTGGTTAAGGAATCAATCCAACCAGTTCCAATAAGAAATATTACAAACTTTGAAATTGAAAGTCAGAAAAAAGATAAAGGTAGTAGTACTCATCCTATGAAGTATTGTAAATAATAATCAGAAATCAAAACAATGGTACAATATATTAGTATTGATCTGTGATCACTAAACAAACAAAAAAAGTTTAAAATATTCGAACATGTAGTTTGAGTGTGTAGGGAGATCGACTCAAGTATGTAATTTGCATTGCTTCACGGGTGTGGCTACTGGAACTGAAGGACTTCTCTGATTGGTGGATATCTCTGCAGGATTATGGGTAGAGTAGTTCTGCAACAGCCGGGTTTTTGAAGTAAAAATCAATTCTATGGGGAATTGATTGACATTTGATTGACAGCTTACAAAGGTTTAAAGACATGCCTACTGTGAGCTTTTTCAATGTTGATTGATGGTATATGCTTACTTTTGAAGCCATCAGCCTGCATTATTTTATACTTATCTTTTTAAATAATCATGTTCAGTGGTGAATATTACAGTTGAATCTGCAAAGAAATCTCCACCAATAGTAGAAATAGAAACAAGTAAATTGCGCCAAAAGACATTTAGTGCCCACCCACCCACTCCCATGAAGCTCTGCGGATGTCACAGAGTCAGTTTCCTATGCTCTCAAGCTACTTAAATATTTGTATGCATATTTGGCAGTGGCTATAATTATATATATATTGTTTTTCTTTTGCTTCAAATCAAAGTTTGTAATGTTGTGATTCACCTTGCAGCTGGTTGGTTTGGTTCATTTGGTTCAACTCTTATAAAAGTAGACTTTAATTAATAAAGAAAATTTCAGAACCAAGGCTGCTGAAAAAAGTGGAGAGTCACTGTAACTGTTGAAATGTATTAATCAAAATGTTTTAAAATGGAACTGAAATCACATTGACTTCCAACCTATTAGGATATGGTTGAAAGTCTCATGGCTGGTCTGTCTTACGAATCAGTTTCTCTATGGGAAAGATAATGGGATTTTTACTTCCCTACCCTATTGTAGAGCAGTTGCATGTGTGGCTTTGCCTGACCGATTTCACCGATTATTACTTATTTCTTAAGGTCAGTGTCAAGACTTGAAACATATTCTTATTCACTTCGGTTCACAAAGGCTCTGCTGGAGCACATTTCACTGAGCTTTAATGGTATGGAAGTATATTATTACTAGATTATGGCATGTTCTGAATGCCAGTGAACTCTCACTCATCCTACTGTCATTAAATGCTTTAACCATTTAGAATTTCCTCTCAATTTCTGCTGACTTCCAGAGGACAGTTTGTGTATTGTTGAGCACAGCAGACCGTGAAGCCTTGCGGAGTGAAATATACTGCTAGTTTACAATGCAGTATTGTTATAGATTGTTTTGCCTTGAGTTTGTGACCCTCAGAGAGCACAAGAAGACTTCATCTGTTGAACTATACTGCAGGTTGCCGATGGTCTATTGACGCTATCAGATTAATGATGCACACTGTTATATGGCCGTTATGTAAGTTTAAGTGTAGATTAGAAATTGTGCGTTCTGATGTATTGCTTTAATATGGTAAAGGTTGAAACGCGCTGTGCAGCTTGTTTTTTTGTGAGAACAGTTTTTTTCTCTGGAGTCATTGAGCGGACAGCAAACAATAGTTCTTTGAGTTGTTTAATTACTACTTCCTGGAACTTTCCCCCTCATTGTTGAGATTACTGAAAGATAAAGCCTTACCGCGTCTGCAAAATCACTTCTTTTATTTCTCTTCTTAAAGGTATAGTTCATCCAAAAATCTATATATTTTACTTGCTTTCCTGTATTATGTGTTTTTTTTTATGCAAACTGATCGTTTTGGACTAATTTATTTGTGCAACGCTGTTAATTTATAAAATAAAATAAAATCCATTAAAATGCAATTCGTACATGCAGTGAATAAAGCCCTTCTATTATGAGCATGTTTTTAATTTCTGAATAAAATTAATCAAAATGTCTGGGTGATACTTGCCCTGCATAATGAAAAGACATTTATTTTTAAAAAGAAAACCTTGTTAAGTAGATTGACATATTTTGTTATTATTTCTTAGGAAAAAATATTTGAATGAACAACATGCAGAAACAAAACAGGACATTTTAATGACTCAATTTATGATATTGAAAAAATATAGGCCTACATTTAAAAATATGTGTAAGATATGTACAGTCGTGCATTCCAGGTGTAAAGAAAATGTGATAATACTTTTTACTTGGATACACCGCATGACATTTTAAGAGACAATTAAAAAATTTCCTGAAAATGATATAGTTTTTTTTTTTTTTTTTTTTTTTTTTTTACCATATTACCAGCATAAATACAAAGTTTCTAAGAACTTGAGTTTTTTTTTTTTTTTTTTTTTAGTAGGCACTGTTATTTTTCATTGACCCGTTGAGCAATACTGTATGGGGTTTTCATTTTTGGGTGAACTGTTCCTTTAATTGCCCACTATTTATTATACCTCTTCACTGACCCTAATTAATTCCCCTTTAAACAAAGTAATGTCTTAAAGAGGAAGTCAAGCATTGACCCGATGTCCTGCTTATTATTCTCAGAGGGACATTAGAAATGTATTATTTATATAAATATGTAAATGAATACAAAATTATGCAAACACCACCATTGGCCAATGGAGCGGATCCATTCCCGGGCAAAGGTTTGCCTATAAGACAAACGGCGGTTGTCAGGCGCTGAGATTCCAGGCTCTGGTCCCACAGGGCCCGCCCAGCCTACAGGGCCGCAGCAGGTTAACTCGGTAGACCCGTCCTGCCAAGAGCGAGGAACTTGCTGATTCAGATTTTGACAGTGATATGCAAATGAGCTCATTGTGAACGCTGGCAGTGAGAGGGAGGGGCCAAGGCCCTGAAGAAGAGGAGGAGCCAGAACAGCAGATCTCATGTCATGTGCGGGCATGTGTCCTTCTGTGCTGTTGGTGAGCCGGGCTGGATCCCCCAGTGGAGCCGATGGGACAGCCTGGATGCCACGGGCCTTGAATATATACTCGGTTTTTATGGCAGTTTGTGTTTAATTGAGAAGTGTTCATGGTAGGGCTGGGCAATGACACACATTTCACGATTCGAATTTGATTCACAAGCTTGCAACTCGATTTGATTCGATATCGATTCATTTTGGATTTATATCTGGTTACAGTACGTCAATTTCTCTCAAGGAAAAAAAATCTCTCTGAATCAATGCTGTTAACGATATAGGGAACCCTGTCAGTTCGTTATATTACTATAATATTGAAGGTTAAAATTAACTGATTTGTATACAAACATTACAATAAGGTTATAATAATGATTTTTAATGGCATTTATATGATAGCTGCAATAAACACTGGTTTTCATAACGATTTATTCAAACGTGCATTAAATATTGAAGGTTAAGTAAAAATATAATGAATATTTCAAATAGTGCATATAGTTAACATTTAATGTGAAGTGGATCAAAACCTTTCATCAAAGTTATACATGAATTTTAAACAATACCCGTTTTTGTCTTAGGACAACTTTGACTAACTTTTTTGATCCACTTCAATTCAAATGATGACTGCTGTATTTAGCTAAATTAGTAATTTTTTCTAACTAACTATCAAGTTAAGGACATTGAACAGCTTTTCTGGTAAATGTAAACACATACTGTTTACAAGATGTTTTAACAGTTTAGCCTTGTAGCCGAAGAGAAAAATGTAAGTTATCGAAGAGAAAATATATATATATATTTGTAATTCTTGTGAAATTTATTAGATAGTGTTATTTTAGTTTAATTGAGAATAAAAATTTTTTTTTATATGTTTTTAGTTTTATATTTTCCAATATTTATTTTAAAGTTTTTAAAATAAATCTTTTTTTATTTTAATTTTTTTCCCGTTTTAGTTATTTTAGTTTAATTGAGAATAAAAAAAAAATATATATGTTTTTAGTTTTATATTTTCCAATATTTATTTTAAAGTTTTTAAAATAAATCTTTTTTTATTTTAATTTTTTTCCCGTTTTAGTTATTTTAGTACATCAAGTGAAAATGAGGTATTGAAATAGCTTAAATAAAATATATTTGAAATTTATATATTTTATTTCAGTTAATGGTTTATTTAATTAAATCTAAAATTGTATCTAGTAACAAAAAATTTATGTATTTTAATGGTTTTGGTTTTAGTTAACTATAATAACCCTGATTAACCAATTTGGTCCCCTAAATTTGCAACCATATTACCCATTTTGCTGTAGTGATCACTTTTATTTAATTTTTAATTTATTTAATGTTCATTGCTGGAAAATGAAAGTGCCAAAAATCAGTGTAACAGGGTTGCAAAAAAGGTAAACCTCACATAAATGTAAAATTAAACAGCTCATGTAGTATTTATATGGGAGGTTGATGATCATCTTTCTGAAGGTTATGTACCTCATTTCATTGATCGGTTCCTGTATTTTTATTGACTATTTTTAAACCTATGCGTAGACTTTCAGTCACAGAGAATGTGTTCTTGTGTTCAAATACTGTTCTTCTAGCTCTAGACTAGAGGGTAAAAAGAATGTACATTTAAAAAAATGGTGACAGGTCAAAAACAGTGATAATAAAAATATTTTGCTTCTAACTGATGGTGTGCGTGTGTTAAAACCCTGAAAAAGTGAACCAGCTGTCTTTGAAAAACAGATGGATAACAAAGAAACACTTAAAAGAGAAATGGATTGAAAGCATTTCTTTGAGTACAAGGTGAACCTTGAATGTGACTAGATGTCCGTAAGTTATCTCTTAATATGAAAAATGATAATCTCAAAGCAGCTGCATACTGGCACACTGCTAATTCCTAAATGAGGCTGTAATATTCCATGTGTGAGAATTGAATCGATTACATCAAGCAGATTCAAACGGCTCATCTATAGCAGGGGGCGCAGACTTCAAAGTTGCCTTAAGTTTCTGCCAAATATACATGCTCCGCCGGTATCGCGGTTGTCATGGGAACGTTGTGGTACGGGGTCGGATGTATAATGATGATTAGCGGCTGGCTTCGGGCCAGAGTTCTTCAATCGTACATGCAGATAACAACATCTCGTTCCCATTAAAGGTCTCCCTCCATCTTCAACCTTTGATGTTCTTAATAGGTTTAGAGTTAAGGATTAATCCATGCGTTTTATGCGAACGGGGCTGTTTATTTTTAAATAAAGGTCGCAGCTGAACATCACGTGCAAATTTCAGACCGAGCGCTTCATAGACGTTTACCCTTACTTATGCGCTAATGAAAATCATTAGTGCTGGAAACACAATGAGAGCTTATGAAATAACCCCCTTTTGTGTTGACTTTGACAAAAAGCACACGCTGTTCTGTGTAATTATATTCAGTGGAAATCAAAGTTTCTGTGGCAGCAGAAGATCCTTTACATGCCGCTCGTCTCCCTGGAAATCAGACACTGAGGAATTCATTATATCAGCTGAAATCCATCTATCTATCTATCTATCTATCTATCTATCTATCTATCTATCTATCTATCTATCTATCTATCTATCTATCTATCTATCTATCTATCTATCAATCCGTCTATCTATCAATCCGTCTGTCCATCCATCCATCCATCCATCCATCCATCCATCCATCCATCCATCCATCCATCTATCCGTCTATCCATCCATCCATCCATCCATCCATCCATCCATCCATCCATCCATCCATCTATCCGTCTATCCGTCTGTCCATCCATCCATCTATCTATCTATCTATCTATCTGTCTGTCTGTCTGTCTGTCTGTCTGTCTGTCCGTCCGTCCGTCCGTCCGTCCGTCCGTCATTTATCATTGGTCTCTCTGTCTGACAGTCTATAAATAATTTATTTCATTCTTTTTTGCCCTGTTACACCCAAGAATTACATAAAAATGATATCAATATATTTAATCTCTCATCACTAACAAACCAATCCATCCATGCTGACGAGTGAATATGTAGCATCTGGCACACACTATATCATAGCTATCATGTGACTGTGCTGCAGTACAGGGGAACTGATACCACAACATATGAAGTGCCATCTGTAACCTGCTGCAGGACCACCTCAACTAACCCACCATCAACACACTGGCAAGATGATGAACACACACACACACACACACACACACACGCTAGGTGAAACACAAGCTTCCAGCTTAGAGAACTGTCATGCTGGCCTTTTATTTTGTCCCCCAGGATGCATCTGTCAGGCGGGCCGCACTTGCGCTGTGCTGGCGGTAATGCGGTTGCATCAGCAATTCTGATGCAAATTTGCACTGTGCGCTCTGCCCTCCCCGCGGATATCATGCAATTTAGCTTGATGAATCTGCCACGGGATTGTGTGCCTTTTGTCATCTTTTCACATATTAATGCACTGTTGTTCAAAAATAGGAAATTGCTCAAAATGTAGCTGTGAAAAATACAGCACATATATCTGATGCCCCAAAATATATTAGGAAAATAACCTGCTAGCATATATATATATGTGTGTGTAATATATCTAAATATTTTTTAAATGTTCAATGTTTTACATAAAATATTAGATATTTATACTTGTATAAAATGTTTGTTTTTTTATGTTGAAAATAATTATATACACATACATGTATAATATACAGATGACTAGCTATTCATTTAATAGCAATGTCTAGACCTCACAAGATCTATTCTTGAGCTACATTGCTCACCCCTCGTGAATTTATTCCCAGACCGCATTAAAATCCATTGCAACGTAAAGTGCAAACTATCCAATGCATTAAACGTCAACACAGATGGCCGGTTCTCGGTCAAACCACGGGCCGTATTAGCATCTTCATTGGGGGGAGCAGTGGAGAGCAAGAGAGTTACAAAAATAAATGAGATTTATGAGCAATTGGCATGATAGTTATTACACATTCCTGCGTCAGTATGAGTGGATCCACTCTCAGTCATAACCTGCCCCCCCCCCCCTCTCTTCTTGCCCCGGACTATGGCATGTCTAAATGAGGAAGAAATCCAGCACAGGGAAGACACACTAAGTAAACGTTGAGGGGCCGGATCGGATGACGACGCATCTGTTGTTCAGCAGTGACTGTTAATTTGGATGTCTATAAATCCCACTTGTAGTGTCCCGTTCCACACCCCCTGTCCCAGGAGCTTGTGCCAAGACTGACCCCACACACACACACACACACACACGCACACACACGAGCGCCTGTGCCAGCAGCTTTCAGGAGGAGCGGTGCACTGCTGACGGATGCTGGCTAGATTAATAGACTCTTGGATAGGCTGTAGTCTCAGCTTTTTATATTTTTGTTCACAGGGCAGTCAAAAGTGAGCAGGTTTGGGTGACGGTGACCCGGGGTGCTCATCTTAGTAAGTGCAGGGGGTCGTTATTTTATTGAACCAGCCCCCACTTGCCCCTGAAATAGACACACACACTTTTTCCATCCTTCACCGTCTGATTTATTTCCAGGAGGGTGTTACAAAGGCTTGCATGCTGGAGTTGGACAGTGATGAAGTAAAGTTTGTGCGGTTAATGCTGTCACATGGCAGCAGGTCTAGTACAATGAACTGAGGACTTTTAAGTGCTGATGTGTTTTAAATGCAAACGAAAAGTTTCAATGAATCAGATTCATTTATGAAAAATATATTTTGGCCATGACCATTATGAACTTATGACCATTCCGAATATTATAGAATATTGAGATTAATGTAAAAATATGCTCATTACGGTATTATTATTATTTAATTTTTGCTTGTGACATTTTATAATATTTAATGAAAAAAATTATCACCATGGTATTAATAATAATAATAACATATAATATTATGTATGCTATTTACATTACCAGTCCATATGTCAAGTACTAATGTGTATGTGTTGTACTGATTTAATTTACTAATTGTAAATCAAAAAATTATTAACAATTTTATTTGACCATTTGTAGTAATTTAATAATGTACAAAAATATTATTATTTGATTGTGACTTTTTATAATAAAACAATTCTCACTACTATAGTATTATTATTATTATTTGCAATGACATTTTATGTTTAGATTGATATAAAATATTCTCACTAATGTATTATTATTATTATTAATACTAATAATACTAATAATACTATTTATTTATCATTTACATTTCTAGTCCATATGTAAAGTACTAATATCTGTATTTGTATTTGTATTGTATAGATAAAAAAATAAAAAAATGGAACAATAGAATATGAGCTTAGCATTCAGTCGGTTGTATCCCACACCTCAATGTGTCTCTTTTTGGTGTGTTGCTCATCATTTTTGATTTATAATATCTGAAGTAATGCCCTTTAGGTAAAGATATTGGGGGTATATCCATTAAGATATTACATTATCCAATATGATGTCATGACAGGAAGGGGTTAAGTGGTTCTGCTGGATTGGTTGTATTGACTGTTTGTATATTGCTGCATGTGTGTGTTTGTGGTTCAGTTAAACCCTACATAATGGGGACAAAAGATGGCAATATCCGAAATCCTTGTTCTTGTAGGGACATTTTTTTGATCCCCATGACGAATACAGCTTATAAATCATACAGAATTCAGTTTTTTGAACATGTAAATGTGAATGTTTTGACATTTTGGAAAATGTGTGTGTGTGTGTGTGTGTGTGTGTGTGTGTGTGTGTGTGTGTGTGTGTGTGTGTGTGTGTGTGTGTGTGTGTGTGTGTGTGTGTGTGTGTGTGTGTGTGTGTGTGTGTAATACCTCACAGTAACACTAGAGGGCAACTGGCTGTCAATGAGACGGCTCCTGCATGATGTATATTAATAATTCATCACAAATCTCCAGTGCTGGCGATATTCTTACATCTAATCGTTTTAATAACACAGTCTGCTCTCAAAAGATTTTTTTTTATCATTTAATTATGCCACATTATGATTTTACCAAAAAAAAGAGAAGAAGTCAGGCTGACAGAAAGGATTGACAGGAATGTGTAGACAAAATGAAAGAGAAAGAGAGGGAAGCAAAATGACGTTGGATTATTTTTAGGCAGAGATCAAATGTCTGTTAGTCAGCCGTTCATAACAGAAGATGAGGCAGCATATTAGCATATTGAGAGCAGAATAAAAGATTAATGCTGCTAAGAACTTACTGTACAGAAGCAGAGCAAAAGAGCTAGATCAAGTTATATTATAGATTAGTCTTGTTTTATTTGATCACTGTGGTTACATCGCTATCTAGTTGTTGGTGTTTTCCAAGGCAAACGCCATATGTGCTACAACTCTATTAAATAGTGTTGCACAATATATCAATACCATATTGATTAGTGGGTGATATTAAAGGTTTTTTTTAATCAGTATTGGGCAATATTGGATATTTAATTGCATTTTTTAACATTTAGATTAACTTTGCCCTCATCTAACGCTCACTTATAATATTTAATAACACTAATAATTTAATTACACTGTTGAATGTAATCTTTAGCAAATCTCAAAACGAATATAATTTTTCATACTGAACATTAATGTTGTGATGCATAAAGATTCACTTCTAGCATTTAAAATGGATCCTTTTAATTTGTAGTGTTTATTTTATATTTAGACAAAATAGTAAAGAATTTTAATATTAAAAAAATATATATTTTAATGTAATTTACTGTTATTATATGTTAACTTATGCATTAACTAATTTTAACTAATGAAACCTTATTGCATTGTGTTACCTAATTGTAGGCTTTAACTTTAACCATGTGTTGGATGAATATGAATAATACCTCACATCATGCTACATGTTGAGCAGTGGCTTTTCTAACCAATCAAAGTTGGGTTAGATTGTCACCTGCAAAAGAATAATAATACAAATATCATTAAAGAAGGAATCCAAGCCATATATACATATAGGGAGTGGCATAGAATATTACATAGAGACTTTCGCAGTTCGAAGTTCATTGTGAAGTTGGGAGGATTGTGAGATGAATAACACATGAGACGGATTTGGATCTGGAGTGTGTGCCGAGGGATCAAGCTGATGCAGCATTCTCCCACAACCGCACATGACATAACACCACACACTCCAGCACAAACGGCCAGATAAATAAACAGCAAACACACCGTATGCGGCGTCCTCGGGCATATGCGCAGCTTTCAGTGATGTGCTGTGACTGTACCACTTGCTCTCTCTTGAATTAGCATCTGACCTTGGTGTGTGTGCGTCATGTACGCGCTCACGCCGCATGAGGGGACGCGCAGTGACATTGACTCATTGTTTGGTCCAATCTGTTTGCACTGTAAAAAAAAGGCCTCGCAGAAGTCGCACTGCTGCTGATTCAGAGACTTGTGCTCAACACTATCAGCGATTAAAAGATAGAAGTGTTGCTGCTTCGGTGGGGGATTTGGGAGCGCGCAGCATTATTTAATGAGGGCGATATCATTTATTCATCGTGTATGTTTTGCTCTTTCCGCACCTCACAGTGCCATCTGCTGTATAGCGCTGTATTAAATCACACCGAGCAGAGGAATTCTCAGGCCGTGAGAGAGGAAAAAATAAAAGGTCTTCACATATAGAGTGGTTTACTGCGACAAAGTGTTCACAAGTCATTCATTTTCTTTTTGAGAACAGTTTGAAGCTCAAGTGTTCAAGATTAAAAATAAGAATAATTGTTTCCAAGAAAAATGCAAACGATCTGCCATGACACATGACATTTAAGACTCAAGTGATAGGCCGAAAAACTGCACAGTATATCGGTATCCACTATTGGCCAAGATTGTAGTTTTTTTTTTGTCCTAGTTATCAGTCTATATATTGGATATGCCTGAATTCATTTGTACAATTTGTTTTTACTGATATTTGGGAGTTTCGTTGGCCGAGAAATGTCAAAACCAGCATTTATTTTGACAGCAACAGGACTTTTATTTTGGCAGCACTAAAAATGCCATCACCTGAATGCAGACGCGAGCATAATCTTTAAAACTTTGATATCAGACTATGCTATATTATATCCAGTTTGCTGCTGTTATATTAATGTCACATGTCAATGTGTACTGTATGTTAAATCAGCGTTACGTGGTCTTTATTTGAGAATAATTGCCAGTGCGCACAAATTTACCAGATTACTGAGTCTGTTGGTTACAGTGTTTACTTCCTCCTTATTTATCTATCTCTTTATTTGTGAAAAATACTGTAAGAGTTTTACATAAGTTTTTTACATAATGATTGATTTTACAATTAGTTATTTCTAATTTAATAAATCACAATTCAATTCCAGCATGTTGTTATGCACGTTATCATATATATCAGGTTTATATCGGCCATCGGTCACCTTGCTCTCTAAAATATTGTTTCAGCTATCAAAGAAATCCATATCAGTCAAGCTCTAAATAGTATAGAATAAAAATTTTGCCCATTTATTCATTATCAGCCATAAAATGAGCAGCAGAAAGGGGCTGTAAAGCTGTGAAACCACTGTATTTGTGAACGGGGCATGAGAGAGGGCCAAGGAGAAAACAAGTGGAGACTTCCTGTTTAACAGATCTGTTACCCTGAGCTCTGGATTATTGATATGAATATGTCTATCATATACAGTCATGCTCAGAATTAATGGCACCCCTGGTAAATATGATCAAAACTGGCTGTATATTCCCATTAATATTTACCTTTTTCAGCACACCAGAGTGACTAGGAACATGAAATTATCCAGCCATGATTTCTTGTTTCACAGGAGTTTAAATATGAGGAAACAAAGGCCAAATTTCCTTAATCATCCATCACAATGAGTACAACCAAAGAATATAGTTCTGATGTGCAGCAAGAGATTGTTGAGCATCACAAAATAGAAAGTGTCTGTAAGAAAATAGCTAAAGAATTGAAAATCCCCATTTTGACCATCAGGGCAATAATTAAGAAGTTATAATCAACTAAAGATGTTACGAATCCGCCAGGAAGAGGACGTGTCTATATTGCCGTAATGGACGGTGAGGGTGAAAGTTTGAGTGGCCAAAGAGTCTTCAAGGATCACAGATGGAGAATTGCAGAGATTAGTTGAGACTTGGGGTCAGAAAGCATATTAAAACAAAATCAAACAACCCCTACATCACCACATTGGATCTTTAATGTTGTGGGCATATTTTTCTGCTGGAGGTCCTGGACTTCTTGTTCAGATACATGGCATCGTGGATTCTTTCAAATGAGTAAAAAAAAAATCAAAACCTGACACCTTCTGCTAGAAATCTTATAATGGGACGTGGTTGGATCTTCCATCAGGACAACGATCCAAAACAAACATCAAAATCAACTCAAAAATGTGTTACGGAGCACATAATGAAGCTTCCGCCATGACCGTCCCATTTCCCTGACCCGATGAGTGGAGTGAACTGAAGAGGAGAAGCACCAACATGGATCTGGAGAGATTCTGTATGGAGGAACGGTCTCTGATCTCTGGTCAGTTGTTCTCCAAACTCATCGGGCATTATGAGAAGACTCCGAGCTGTTGTCTTGTCAAAAGGAGATTGCAAAAAGTATTTAATAAAAGGGTGCCAATAATTGTGGCCAATAATGGATAAATTGTGGATAAACAATGCAGATTTATTTTTTACGGCCAGTTTTGATCATATTTACCAGGGGTGCCATTAATTCTGAGCACGACTGTATATGTGCTCATATAATCCATTTACCTCGCTGGGGTTATGAATGGAACTGCGGCTGGATGATGATGAAAACATGGGTGGGATTAGACTGGCAGAAGTTGGCGTACAACCCCTCCGTCTTCCTGCATAATTAAACCAGCGAGTTTATCAGGTGGACGAGTATTTTACTAGTTTTAGTTAACTAATAACTAGGGGTGGTTAATCTGTCTGATTTCCCAATTCGATTCGATTACGATTATTGAAGTCCCGATTCGATTACAGTCGATTTTCGATTATTAACTATTCTCGATTAGCGATTATTGATTTTCCATTTCACAACAGTAAATTCACTACAGTAAAAATCACAACAATAACAAATTATAACAAACTTCAACATATTCTGAATCTCTATTACTGTAACATAAAATACGGATGTCCACGCATCACATGTTACAGCTATCCTACCCGCTTTCTTCAGTGATTCCATGACTTCGGTTTTGGTCTTGTTGTAGAGTGTGGGGATCGCTGTGTCTGTAAAATATCTCCGAGATGGGACGTTGTATCTCGGCTCCAAAGTGTGCAACAGCGCGAAAGCCCTGGTTCTCAACGACTGGATGCAAATCCTTGGCAATAAAAGTTGCGATTGATTGTGTAATGCACTTTGCCCTTTCCGAGCCAGGTGGAAGCTTTGACAATATTGTTTCCACGCTTCAGAGTTCCGTCTTTTGCGTTCCGTCAATATTACGTTATTATCGATTTTCAAAAAAAATAAAAATATATTTTTTTTTTTTGAAAATCGATTTTTGGCATTTGTGAATCGATTCAGAATCGGCCACATCCGCATCGCGATGCATCTAAGAATCGATTTTTTCCCCCACCCCTACTAATAACCCTGATGAACACAGTCAATTCAAAACTGTGAAATACTAATTAGTCATGTGACTGCATAACCCTTGCTGTTTTGTATTTGTAAAGATAACATATACAAATTTACCCTGTTTACTTTCTTTAATATGTTCTATTGTAAATTATATATATATATATATTTTAAATCTCCTGTAAATATGAATTTTCTGAATCAAAACTTCATTAGTTTATTCACGATTGATGTAACCACGACGTGTGGTTAGCGTGTGAGCAGGAAAATATAATATTAACCAATAAAACAGAGTTAAACATTTTCCCATCCAATAAAATGCTTGAAAATAGCAAGTAAAATAAAATTAAAATCTAATCCTAACATAAAATTATATTGTAAACGAGGCAATAATATAATTTAATATTATTATGTTTTTGAGTTTTTGTTTATTTTTGGTAGTTGTAAATGTACTGTACAATGATTTGAGCCATGGAATGTGAGGGCGAATATTTTCCCACACTGTTCTCTCTCTCTCTCTCTCTGTGTGTGTGTGTGTGTGTGTGCGTGTGTGTGTGTGTGTGTGTGTGTGTGTGTGTGTGTGTGTGTGTGTGTGTGTGTGTTTGTGTGTGTCTCTGACTTTGATTGAGACTCAGATTCAGTTCATTTAATTTGGCTTCCTCTGAAACTTCCATCCACCGCAAATGTTTCAGGTCAAAACTCTGGAGAATCCGCAGATATGCTTCAAACGTATTTGCTCAAAGG
This sequence comes from Phoxinus phoxinus, assembly GCF_949152265.1. Taxonomy (NCBI): domain Eukaryota; kingdom Metazoa; phylum Chordata; class Actinopteri; order Cypriniformes; family Leuciscidae; genus Phoxinus; species Phoxinus phoxinus. Next base: position 25,303,599 of record NC_136896.1, on the reverse strand, counting down.
AAAAAGCATGACCACAGGAATGCACAAGCAGATATTTGATCTGCGAGAGACCCCATAGTGCTCTGTAATGACTTTGGAAGAAGGTAGAGAAGCCCGGCTCGGCTTCAAAGCTCTGGCCACCCTTCAGCCCCCAGCACAGGGTAAATGACCTGTTAAAATCCACAGAGGGAAAGTGTAGAGATTACTGGAAACAAAAGCAACTGAGTTGCTGTAATGAGCTTTTGATGTTTGTGACAACGGGAGCCGTCAGTTTAGGGGGAAACCAGAAAAGAAGAAGAGGTCTGCTGCTCCTTTGGATAATTGGAGCTTTGGTTTACAGGACAGTGACACAACTTATGCATTATGGGTGTATTTAAAAGCATTTGGATAATATTACACATTGGCTTAGTTAATGTAAATGGTGTACGGTCACATGGAAAAATACTAATTGACAAAGCTGTTATATATATATATTCTAACTACAAATTCTAACATTCTTCTTCTGGCTAAGTAGGAAAACTTAACAGCCAGTTATCTCACACTGGCCAAATATTGGCAGATTCTTAAGCCAGGCTGATATATCTGCCAATATTGTCCCCATATTGTGTGCTAGAATAAGGGAGGGAGGGAGAGAGAGAGAGAGAGAGAGGGGGGAATTCTGTGGAATGGATTTAAAGCGGTCATGACATGGATTTTTATTTTAATTATTACATATATATATATATATATATATATATATATATATATATATGTGGAAAAATGATTATTTTCAACCCTCATTCAGAGGGACAGATTCTCTGTCTGAAATGATCCGTTTTTAAAGGGGCGGCTCCTCAGTAAACGGCCACTGTTATTATTAGCTAGAAAACCGTTTCAATGCTCACTCGCTATTGCACTTGAGTAAGTGTTTTGAAAATATTACCCATATAAATGATTTGTCTTAAACTAGCAATGCAGCTGCTGTCAGGTCCAATACAGTTGCTGATTTATCTGTCAACAAAAGTTTCTTTGCGAACTCTCCATTACACTGTGCCTCGTTTATAATTTAAAATGCATACAGTATAATACAAACATATAACTCTCAGATGTGATCCAGGACGCCACTTGTTCCTGTTAAACACTTGTTTGACACGGGATGTGTCAAAGTGAACGATCCTTTTTCACTTCCATTGTCCTCTTGTTTGCAAACTCAAGCGAGTGGAGTACATCAAACAAGTGAATGGGCATTAGTTTATACTTTATCCAGTGTAGACAGTGTCTGTGATTATAATGGGTTCTATTTGCATTTGACGTGATGAGACACTCGCAAGTGTGTAGGCAAGTGAACGACCTACGGACCTATGACTGAACGCCAGTAGGCAGGGCTTATGGTATAAACTATTCTTCGATGTCTCACTCTGGAGGCAGATGTCCGTGTGACGTCACATGTCCCTCAATATCCAAATGAGCCATTTTTGGAGCTTGATTACATAAATGCTTAGTTTATGAGAAATACGTTACGAAATACGAAAGCTCTGAAACTTGCCGGATGTTTTAATGGTACAAGGACCTCTTATATGTCAAAAGATCAGGGCAAATTTGACCAAAAACAAAAAAGTATAGGAAGGTTTTAAATGGAGCTGAGAGTATTACACTCCTAGGTCGCGTTTCCACCGCAGGAACTTTCCCCTGGAACTAGGGACTTTGGGGTAGTACTGTGTGTTTCGACCGCAGGGACCAGTGTTTAAATTAAGTTCTGGGTAAAAAAAATCTCTCTCATAAAGTCCCTGCTCGCAAGGTAGCACTTTTTCAAAAGTTCAGGAACTTGGGACTTGGGCGCTGAACATGCTGATTGGTTGAGTTCAAGCAGCATTTCGATTGGTTGACTCCACACAGTACCTTTTTTAAAAGTCTGTTGCGGTGCGTGCCGTAAGAATTGTTTGCTATTTGAATCAACAATGGATTTTAAAAAATACAACCAATGGACCGAATACGATGATAAATGGAAAGTGGCGTGCAGTCCTGCGTTACTGGACTAATTTGCCTAATCTTCACGGTACTTTAGACCGCGATGGAAACACAGACAGAAACAGGTCTGGGGGAAAAAGTTCCTGGGAAAAATTGTTCCCGGTAATTTCGGTGGAAACGTGGCTTTATTAGTAGCCTACACTGTAAAAAATTCCACCTATCGCAAGTTCAGTTGCTGCCTTAAATTAAGTACAATCAACTTTGGTTCTGCAAGTCATTTAAACTTAAATTATATTAAACTAACTTAAAAAAAAATTGTTGAATCAATTGAATTTCAATTTGATTATCAAATGATGGAAGACAGCATAATCCTGAGCATGAAATCAGGATATTATATAAGGATCATGTGATTAAAATTCAGCTTTGTCATAACAGAAATAAATATATTTTTAAAACATTAAAATAAAAACCGGTTATATAAAATGTGTAATAATATTTAACAACATTACTGTTTTTGCTTATTTTTAATCACATACATGCAACCTTGGTGAGCATAAGAGACTTTCTTTCAAAACCATAAAAAAAATCTGACTATTCCCACATTTTTTAACTGTAGTGTTTATATTAAACATTAAATACACCAATAAAATGTTGAAAAATGGGAATGGAGTGCTCATATTGGAGAGCTCAGCGCGGGATAGCAAGCGTGAAGTAAAGGAGCTAATGTACTCCAGCAATCATGAGTAATACATTACTCACATGGCTGGAATTCAAATGATTGTGATGTGGGGTGGAAGCTAAAAGGGAAAGAATTGGCAAATACGAATGCAGAGTGAATTAGTCTAAGGAACAAAGGAAAAGTGACATTTAAGAGAGAAGCGGCCTCATTTTCTCAATAAACGTAAGCCTTTCCTCTGCCGAGCCCACGGATGCCTGCGCAAATGTGTTTGTCATGGCCACAGCAGCCAAGTAAACAACCTGCCTGTTGCCAAGGTGACAAAAAGGCTTCTTACATAAATGTTTATTTATGAACAAATGGACTCATTTGATGCGCCGTTTCTCTGACCCCAATGCTGCATGCGCCAAATTTGATGAAAAAAGGCGGCGTGTTGAGAAAAGAACCCAAAAATAAAATAAATTAAGCTCTTCTCCAGCTGATTAGGTAATGCTTTCTTTTCTTTTCCCAGAACAGATCATGTTGCCAGTCTGAGCTTTGTTGGAAGATCAAGTGTAGCGTTGTGGCCGCAGCGTTGGGCCTTGTGTAACCTTGACAATGATTTAATCATCAGCGCACATGGAATGCAGTGCCAGCTGACCGCACTGAACCCGCGCTCGAGAGCACCTGTCCTGGTGTCAAAAGCTCCTCCTGCAGAGTTTGAACTCTTGCTTGTGGTTGTCATTTTCCAGCTGGATGCTGGTGATGCTTCGATGGCATTCGTCAGGTGCACAATGGGCTTTCAGGAACTTCTGGAAATGTGAAACATTTGATTTTTCTCTGGCCCGAAAGACTGTTCACTCGGTCATCACTAGGGGTGGGCGATATAACAGATGACTTGATCAGCAGGTAGAAATTTATCAACCCTGTAGAGTTACACATGGTTATGCATATCATATGTGACTGTTTTTGCAAGCATTTTTCAGCCTTGCCAGTTTAAACATTCAAGCGATTTAAACCATTCAAGCTCAATCATTTCTTTTTTAAATAAAGGTTATTTATTGAAGAATGAAGAAACTTTAACACTTGTCCATTGCATAAAGGGTTCTTTATAGTGAAAAAAAGTTATTTTGATTATTAAAATGTTCTTCACACTAAGACTATTCACACTACCTATTCACTAAAAGGTTCTTTGGGGAACCAAAAAATGGTTCTTCTATGGAGTTGCTGCGAAAACCACATTTTGAAACGTTTATTTTTAAGAGTGAAGTTGCAAAAGAAGCGTAATTAGTTCCTTGCACGCTGTCATTCAGACGGTTTTCTGTGCATACAGTTAGGTCCATATGTATTTGGACACAGGCACAATTTTTCTTTTTTTCAGGTATTTACCAACACATATTCAAGCTATAGTTATTTAATGGATATGGGCTGAAAGTGCACACTCTCAGGTTTAATTTGAGGGTATTTACATCCAAATTGGAGGAAGGGTTTAGGAATTACAGCTCTTGGGAGAGCCACCCCCCCTTTTTCAAGGGACCAAAAGTAATTGGACAATTGAATCAAAAGTGATTTCATGGACAGGTGTGGGCTATTCCTTCGTTATTTATTCATTAATTAAACAGGTAAAAGGTCTGGAGTTGATTCTAAGTGTAGTATTTGCATTTGGAATATATTGCTGTGAACCTACATCATGCGTTCAAAGGAGCTCTCCATGCAAGTAAAACAGGCCATCATTAGGCTTCAAAAACAAAATAAATCCATCCGAGAGATAGCAGGAATATTAGGAGTGGCCAAATCAACAGTTTGGTACAATCTGAGAAAAAAAGAATCCACTGGTGAGCTCAGCAACATAAAAAGGCCTGGACGTCCACGGAAGACAACAGTGGTAGATGATCGCAGGATCCTCTCCATGGTAAAGAAAAACCCATTCACAACATCCAGCCAAGTGAAGGACACTCTCCAGGAGGTAGGCGTGTCATTGTCAAAGTCTACAATCAAGAGAAGACTTCACGAGAACAAATACAGAGGGTTCACCACAAGGTGCAAACCATTCGTAAGCATCAAGAATAGAAAGGCCAGATTAGACTTTGCCAAAAAGCATCTAAAAAAGCCTGACCAGTTCTGGAAAAGCATTCTTTGGACGGATGAAACTAAAATCAACATGTACCAAAATGACGGGAAGAAAAAAGTATGGAGAAAGCTTGGAACAGCTCATGATCCAAAGAATACAACATCTTCTGTTAAACATGGTGGAGGCAGTGTGATGACATGGGCATGCATGGCTTCCAGTGGCACTGGATCACTGGTGTTTATTGATGATGTAACAGAAGACAGAAGCAGCCGGATGAATTCTGAAGTGTATAGGAATATACTGTCTGCCCAGATTAAGCCAAATGCAGCAAAGTTGGTTGGACGGCGCTTCACAGTACAGATGGACAATGATCCAAAACACACTGCAAAAGCAACCCAGGAGTTTTTTAAGGAAAAGAAGTGGAATATTCTGCAATGGCCGAGTCAATCACCTGATCTCAACCCGATCGAGCATGCATTTCACTTGCTGAAGGTAAAACTAAAGGCAGAAAGACCTACAAACAAACAACAGCTGAAGACAGCTGCAGTTAAGGCCTGGCAAAGCATCACAAAGCAGGAAACCCAGTCTTTGGTGATGTCCATGAGTTCCAGACTTCAGGCAGTCATTGCCTGCAAAGGATTCTCAACAAAATATTAAAAATGAACATTTTATTTATGATTATATTAATTTGTCCAATTACATTTGAGCCCCTGAAAATAGGGGTACTGTGTATAAAAATGGTTGCAGTTCTTAAAATGTTTACTTGATATTTTTGTTCAACCCCTTTAATTAAAGCTGAAAGTCTGCACTTCAAATTCATATTGATTGTTTCATTTTAATTTTATTCTGGTGGTATACAGAACCAAAAGTATGAAAATTGTGCCTGTGTCCAAATATATATGGACCTAACTGTATATGGTTAAACTGATGCTCTTAAATGGTCAAACGCGCACACAATTAAGTATAAAGGACCATTTTGGTGAGTATTCACACTAACAGAGTTGGTTATGTCTTAAAGCAGTGGTACCAAATCCTGGGCAAATTCCAATCGGAAGTGAGCATCCCGATGCCCTACTTACTCCGAAGGGCAGAGCTCTTGAAATAGGGAGCAGGGCACATCATGAAACGAATCATGAGGATTCGCCATCCTGGATCACATGACCATAAACGATTTTATTACATCCTTCCAGTGACCATTGCATGTTCCCTTCACTAACGGACTTGTGGAAGGGCCCTTTGTGAAGGGATTCAGTTCCCTACAAATGGCGTCCCCTTCCCGATGTGCCCTTCAAGGGTGCAAAAACGCCATTTGGAATTCCCCCTGTTCCTGGAGATCAAGGGAAGTGGCACAATGGGATAAGTTGTGCCATGTCAAACAGAAAGTTGAATTATTAGGGAATATGTGAAATAACATGGTTGAGTGAATTTTTTCAAATAATGACAGAATATTCTTTCTAGTCCTTTAAGGCTGACCCGGTTGCAACCACCTCAATTGTCACTGTTATTTTGAGCTGTGATGACGACGTATTAGGGATTTTATTCATTTGCCCTTCAGGCTTTGTTTGAGTTTTCCGCTTGTTGACACATCCTGTCATTCCGTGAATTGCTTTACCATTACCATGTGTATTATCTAACATTCCTGCTTGGAGGCCGATATAATAATAAAAATGATTTGGAACTGATGACCAAGAATGCCTGTAACAGTGATGGACAACATTTTGACCTTGTCTCAGGATAATTAAGTCCGGAGTGCCATTCAATGTAAAAAAAATAATATCCAGAATGAAGAAGGATGAAATATAATTTAAAGCAATGTAAGTCCCTGGAATGGCTCCAGGGATCACTTGTCAAGCAACCAATTGGTGGAACAATGTTGGCTTTAGTTTATGTGTGTCCGCCACAGACATGGCTTATCCGTTGTCATGTTCCCCTATTTGTGCTATAGTGCAGTGAGCAGATGTCAGGGGTCTTTATGGGCTGTGGGTGCATATGGCTGTCAGTGGCGGCTCTAACTGGTCTTCTGCTGTCCACAGCTCCCAACCTGAAGGGCCGGCCCCGGAAGAAGAAGCTCTCCATCTCCCAGCGGCGAGACTCGCAGGGGCAGAGCGGTACTGCCAAGGAGCCCAACGGCGTGGAGGGCAAGTCTCTTTTCAAGGTATTACAATTGTGAAGATAATGATTTTCATATTATGACTAAAATCTAGGCTCCACGAGTGCCAAACTTTCAACTATCAGCATAAGGTCTGGTCCACTTTGCAGAAGAAGTACCGTAATCCCCATTTAGACAAGAAAAGAGTCTGAGCATCATGCACAGCGGTTTCTGGGAATGCTTGTGTAGAAAATATCAAAGAAATCATTAGACACTGGGCCATTTCAGCAAATCACACAATGGCTAGTATTTTAAATGTACAGTATATACAGTGCTTAACAAATTTATTAGACCACCTGTCATAATAAAGAGAAAAACAAATATTTTATGAATCTGTCAAAAACTTGTTTAAAACAACAACAAAAAAAATATTTTTTAGGCAAATAACAAACTAAAACAACTAAAAATACTTTTTATTCACACATAATAACCAAAAAAAATGTAATCTTTTGTATGGCTTCCTTTTCCCTTGATAACAGCTGGCATTGTTTTTATGTACAGTCTCTTTTATTTCCACATTCTCTTTTGGTATTGACTTACAAATACTACTTCTAGTTGTTACCAAAGATCTATCTTTAAATCCACTAAATCCCAAATTTGTTCGATAGGATTCAAGTCCAGACTTTGCCAACTGTGCGAACTGTGACTTATTAAAAAAAAGTTGAAAATAAAGTAAAATGAATACAAAATTAAAGTAATATACTTTTAAAAAAAATAAACATGCCTTAATATTTTCAGCTTCTAATATAAGTGCAGATGCAGATAATTTGAGCAGTGGTATTGTTCAGTACACTGGTCACAGAAATTTAGGGCATCCTTCATTTTCTGCATTTCTTTCAATGCAAAAAAAACCCTTTTTGATGGGTTTTTTTTGTTCAGTCTTTTTTTTTTTTATCGTTTTTAGTCTCAGTTTCAATCAATCAATCTGAAGTACTTCCCTCCTTTTCCTGTTGTTTGGCGTTTAGTGTTACTGTTACTTCAGATTCCCATGTTTGACTAATGGGCTACAATTGTTTTTCTTCTTGTTATTTTATCAACCTTTGCCCCTGCATGTCATTTCCTGTCCAGTCTCTTGCCAGCATGAGGGCAGTGTTTTATGGTCTTCCTCATCTGGATGAATATTTGTTCAGCAAAACAGCAGCTAATTCACTCCAGCTTTGTTGAAAACCTTAAAAACATGCAGTGCTCTAAACCGGCCCTGACTCTGATTGTTTATATCATTGCAAAATGTAAACTGTGTTATCACACAGCTCTATATACAAGAGGATATATATATAATATCCAACATTATGCGCATACATGCAGTACACTCACATACAGCAACGGTGCTTTATAGCTAATCTAACTGCCTACTTTTTTCACAAAATGTAACTATATTATCGCCCAGCTTTTTATATAAAGTTGGATATATAAGCATGTCCAACTTTATCTCCATACATATAGATATATATAATTCACATAGCATATCTCAACTGCTTGATCGCTTTTATCGTGGCAAAATGTAAACCATATTATTGCCCAGCTCTAATCTGCTAAATGTCATGAATATATTAAGATATTAAGGCATGAAGATATTATAAACATTAACACCATGATTTTCTGTAAAGCTGCTTTGAAACAATATGTATTGTGAAAAATGCTATACAAATAAATGTGACTTGACCCCTTTACTCAGGACCCCCCCCAACCCCAAAAAACAAAACAATTTCAAGCAGAGTAATTTGGCCTCAGTAATATAAATAAATAGTAATTAAAAACAAAGGGTTTTGTTCTGTAATAGCTCTATATGATAGAGAACATGCACTCATACATCAAAAACCCATGTTATACTGCTTCCAGGGAGTGTTTCATTCATGTCAACGTAACCTAATGCTTCAGCGTTTCATTCTTTGACTTTTTTTTGTATTCGTTCACATATTCCACTGGCCTTGATAACTCCTTTTGGAAAATAAATGCTCTTGATTACCGGGAACAGATGGTTAAACAGACGTGTGTGGGCCAGCGATGACTGTAGTATGTGACAGCATGGTGAGGCCTGCCACTGTAAAACTGACTCCAGAACAGTTCTCAGACACTCACTCCTGGGTCAGAACAGCTATTTCAAGAGTTTGAAAGTTCGTCGTGGTATTTAGAAAACGCACAGCATTTCCTACAGAACTGAAAACAATCAGTACGTAAACCAGTGGTTCTCCGTTGGTCACAGGTTCCGATTTTTTCTTCTAAAAAAGGGTGTGGAATCACTTTAATATGTATTTTGGCCATTAGAAGGTTTGGGATCAGACCATGTTTTTATTTTATTTATTAAGAAAAAAATACTTTTATTCAAGAAGAACGCATTGAATTGGTCAAAAGTTACAGTAAAGACTTATTATGTTACAACATATTTCTCTATCAAATAAATGTTCTATTTATCAAAGAGTCCTGAAATTTATTTATCACTTATTCCACAAAAATATTTATCAGCACAATTGTTTTCAGCATCACTCTTTAAGAAGAAATTATTCTTGAGCACCAAATCATCATATTAGAATGATTTCTAAAGGATCATGTGACACTGTCTGAATACTGGAATAATAATGCTGAAAATTCATCTTCGTCATCAAATGAATAAATGTGTGTGTGTGTTGTAGTAATATTACTGTTTTACTTTATTTTTGATCACAGAGAAACTACCCAAACGGTAGTGTGAATTAAAATGAAAGCTTCCTTTAAAGAAAATAATTGAATTAAGTTTATTTATTTTGACCCTAGTGGCAAATTTTGAAGCATAAATCTAACAATAATTAGTGGTGCAAGCAAAAAGCAAAAACAATAAGTGATGGCAACTTATCCTGTTTTTAAGAATTTTTCATAATGTTACTGGAAAACAAGACAGTAACACTGATTAAGAAAAAAAAATCCAGTGATGAAGCAAAAAAAAAAAGATCAATTAAAAATGACTGATTCAATCACTAATAAAACTCTGAGAGCCACTGATGTACATTCAAATATGCATTATCTTTTGATATTTATTTGACGCAGGTCTGAAGTAGATCTGATGTTATCCACTTAGTCCTAGACAGACCAAGCTTGCTTTTCAATATTCTTAAATATTTATTTTTGCTGTGATGTTTAGATGAAGGTGGACTCAAAATCAGGACTGCCCAAGGCCAGAAACAACAATAGTGGCGGCAGTTGGAAAAAAGTGGCGTCCGAGGACAAGCCGAAGGTTGAAGGAGGTGAAGAGTGCCGCACAGATGAGCAGGCCTTCCTGGTGGCGCTGTATAAGTACATGAAAGAGAGGAAAACTCCCATTGAGAGGATACCATACCTGGGCTTCAAACAGAGTGAGTACAGATTCTTAACCAGAGCTCTGAAGATCTCAAGTGCTAGTTTTATCATCAACCTCAGAGCCAAATTGAAAAATAAAATGTGTATGCCATTTACGGTCACTAGTTCAAGGGGAAATTGATGCCATTTCAAAATGTCTAGAATGCTTTTTGGAAGTTTCCAAAACAAAACAAAACTAATTCTGTCATCTTACCCTCATAAGGGTCATTCCAAACCTAATCTTCTTTTTCGTGAAACACGAAAGGATATCTTAGGTAGAATGTCTGAACTTTTGTTTTTGCATACAAGATGGATGGTGATTTATACAGTCAAGCTGTTTACTGAAGCTTTCAGATCTCATTTACAGTCACGTGGCATGCGAGAACTGATGGCATTTGCTGTTTATAATGCTAATTTTGTATAGAAGAAAAAAAAACAATATGGTTTGGAAAGTCTTTAGGGTGTGATAAAATGTCTTTGAGATTATTATATGTCCTTCCAGTTCACACTAAACACCCTGCAGTGTTCGCAGTGGCCCGAAACAGAAAAAAACGGTGTAATTTATATTTCAAAGTTGCAAAGTAGGTCAACACAACTTAAAAAAACCCATATAAATACAATTATTCCCAGGCTGCTCTGCGGATCGCTTTAATGTAACATATCCAGCTCTGACCTGCAGTACACAGTGTGAATAAACAAGTAGCTTAACGCTCAACTCGAATAAAGTATGCAAGCAATCTGTTACTATTTAAATGCAGACAGCAGAGATTTTATTATTCATAATCTTTCCCCTTGACTTTCAACGCAGTTGTCAGTCAAAAACATTACATTTCCGCATAGTAATATGCACACGCCACATCCAGCCTGAATCTCGATGTATTCATGACTACACATATCACTAAATAATAGCTCTGCTCAAAAACCTAGTCAGCTGCCTAAAACACACAATTATCCTGAGTTCTCAAACAGGCAATCCCAGAATGCATTGCGCATTCAATAAAAAAAAACAATAAAAAAAAACACTTAAGGTAGCAGATAGAGTCAAGAGAAATATTGCTTAGTATCAATGAATACTTCAAATATTAATTAAAAATAGATGTATTATCTCTGCTTGAGTGTTGCATCGTTAGCTTAGCGACATGCTAACACCAATCTCTATTGGAATTACCTTCAAGCAGGTTTCATTTCAATTATCTTATTATGTTATGGAATATATCTGACTGACTGAAAGCCTATTATTTGAGTTTTATATAGAAAGATCATTTGCTGTATACATGATCAAATAAGGACATATTTGACCTACGTCAAGATGCACACATGAGTGTAGGAGTCTCTGCGTGAGCCGGAGAGCAGAAGAGACGTACTCTGCCATGTTCTTACTCACACTACAGATGCTCGGCATTAGGCTATAAACAAATTTTTACCCTCATATATTGAGACACATACTTTTTGTGGAGGGTGATTCATACTTGAAAGCAGTGAATCAGGCATCAATTTTCTGGCTTAAACGTGTTTGAGACAAATGAAACATTCTATCTGACAAATAATGTGTTGAAGTGTTCATAAATAGCTTTGTGTCATCTCAAGCTGAATTAAAGGAATTGTTCACCCCAAAATCTTCTCTTATTCTTCTGTTAAATCTGTCATTAATAAACACTGATCAACGCACATACACAGAGCACATGAAATATAAGAACAAATTAATTGGTTTTCACACATCAAGCACTTACTTTTAAGCTTCCGCATACCATATTTGATATGCTTTATGTATGTGTCGATCAATGCTTATATATGAATAATAGAGAGACAATGGCTTTATAAGACTGTAAATCTGCTTGATTCATATGCAGTTATTTTATAATCTCTTTATGAAATGTTTGATGTGCGCAAGTTCTTGATGGACAGAAGTCTCTCAGGTTTCAATAAAAATATCTTCATTTATGTTTCAAAGATGAACGAACATCTTTTGGTTTGGAATGACGCGAGGATGAGTAAATGATGACAGAATTTTCTTTTTTTTTAATACATTTTAAGAGATGTTGGGAGATAATTATACCTTCAGAAAGGTAACAAGAGTTGATTTTAACAGGGTTGACAGCTCTACAGAGAACAATATGGTAACAGGGTTACTGTATAATAACTGTATACTGTGTAAAATCTAAACGTACTGTATATAGAGAGACATAACAAAGACAAAAATCACATAAAGAAAGGAAATACCAGTGGGGACAAGCCAAGAAAATAAACTAAAATGGTTTAAGAGACTAATATTTGGAATTTAGGGGTATAAACGATGCAAAGTTGTCCCTTTAAGGGGAACTGCCCCAGTGGCAAGCTCTTTTTTTGCACCAAAAAAATATTCCAGCAGAATTTGTACTTTTGCTGATGTATCAAAGTGCCAGAGAGCAGCTCTCGGCTGTAAGTTTAATGTCATTCAGCTGACTTAAAAACAACTCGCCCCGTAACACGACAGTCCATCAGAGGCAGCTATTGGGAGGAGGCAAAATCAATATGTCCTGATATGAGGACAGAAAAACACCGCTCTCGCTCTGACGAATGCCGTGGCTTTGTGTTCGCGGCGATTGAATCTTGATTGATTAGTCCGCCAGCAGCAAAGTCTCTCATTAATTTCTGCTGTGCCTTATTCATAAATGTGGCACAGCTCTGCTTCATTAAACTGACACAAATTTATTTAGTTTTCATTCTCGCCTCACTCTCCCTGCTTAGCATTAGCATTCATGTGACGAAAATGAAATGACAGGGAATGGATTGTCGACAAGCGATTCAAGTTTTTTATTTGATGTTCGATTGATTTGAAGAGGGTGTTTAAATGGCTGTGTTCATAATGGAATGCTAGCGTACTTTATACTGCACAGTGCTTAGCATAAGTGAACACATCCATGCTAAAGTTAACTAAAAAGAGGAATTTAAAAAAATCATCTTTTGGAAATTGATCTTAATGCCTTAATTTAAAAACCGAGGAAAACTCCAACCTTTAAGGACACCAATTTTCTTTGTGAATGAATAATGTATCGTAAATAAATAAATGTTCTCCCTTAAAATACAGGGTGCATTATTATTATATATACTGCATAACATTTTTATATGTAGCCTACTATATAGCAAATCTCAAATGCTTAATTGTTTATATCATTGCAAAATATAAACCTAAGTTATTGCCCAGCTCTAATCTGCTAAATCAGACTATATGAGGCATGAAGATATTAAGATATTACAAACATTAACATCAGGATTTTCTCTAAAGCTGCTTTGAAACTGTGTATTGTGAAAAGCGTTATATAAATAAAATTGACTTGACTTGAACTGCCTATTAAACAGTAATGTTACATAGACACCACATGACCTCATTATTTTTGCCTGTGAGTGGCATCCAATTATCATCTACAAAATGAAACAATATTTTGCCCTTTTTAGTTTAATTTAGTGTAAAACTAAAACTTTTGGGCAGTCTGATCAAATAATGAGTCAAATGGGATGTATAATTACTTCCAGTCCAACGACCACACTGGAAATGGAACGTCAAGTTGAAAGTTTACTGCATTGCATTGTGGGATACATCTATGCATACTGAATACTGCGTATTTTTGCATATAGTATTAAAATCCGGGTGTTCCGTGTTTGGGAAAATTAGCATACCATGCGCACTGTACACTGCTGATGCCATACTAAGAATAGTATAGTAGTATGTTTTTCCGAATACGGCCTATACGAACATTTCCTTATGCTCTCCTGTGGAACTAATCGTCATCCTTGTTATCCTTCTTACAGTAAACCTTTGGACTATGTTTCAAGCGGCTCAGAAACTGGGAGGATACGAGGTGGTGAGTGTTTACACAATTTGTTTGAAATCCAGTGCCTTTGGCAGCACGCTTTTTCCTTTGGCTCTGAAAGATTCCTGAAAAAAAAAAAAAAAAATCAAGAGTTTCGTTTTTTTCCAGCCTGCCATGTAATGTGTGTTTACTAGACTCTGGCCTGGATGCGGAACTCTCTCACATCCAAATTTGGCCAGAGCGCTCGCAGTTGTTTTAAAATCTACAAGTGGAAAACACGTGTAACCCTTTTGCGGTGGAGGAAATTGGTCGGGGCCTGTTCACTACCCATGTTGAGGCTCTTAAGGGACCATTATTGTGCAACAAGCGAACTGCACAATAAAGGGAATTCGCTTGGCAGCTTATCTGACATCTGCTCTGCTAAAATATGGTGAAAACATTAAAGTCCCTTCTATGTGACCAGCTATTGAATATTTTCAGCAGCTCTGTACTCATTCATCAACTCTGAAGTTATTTAGATTAAAAGCAAACAGGAAGTCACCTCTCGCTCTTTTGCTCTTTTTATTCGATGTATTGATACGGCTTCCCGCTTTTTTCTTTTCTTTTTTTTTTTTAAAGCGAACAGTCGGGGTTTTTTTGTCCTTTGGCTGCCTGGATTCTCTTTGCCACAGAATGCTTGGCTTTAAATGCAAATGACATCTGTAATAAAAATCATTGTGCAGGAGGAGTCATGATGTCATTGGAAACATTTATATTGCACAAAAAGATCTTCTCCTGGGGTTGAACTGTACTTTAATACAGTTTTAATACCTCAACTGTACTCGTACACAATGGCGATGTGAAAACAAACAGCAGTCAAGGGCTATTACGACTGAGGGAGTTTCGAGAAGGCAGCAGAGGCCATAGGGGCGATTCTGTTCTCATGCTGTCAAAACTGCAAGCGCTTCATTAAACGCCGTAGGAGACAGCAGATGCCCTACTCAGTGAGTCAAGTTACCGAAGGAAAGTACAGCTCATGGTCAGCGATATTTTAATTGAAGCGTTTCTGCAATCGAATGGATTGTAGTGATTAGGTCTCCGTGGACATTGGGTCACGCTGTATTCTGGAACACTCTGAGAATATTCTTCTTATTTGTGTTGTAACTAGTCTGTGGTGAATATATTGGCCCGGGCGACTAAATCACACATGCATTAATTCCCCAGCACTTGATGCATGTGGTTTTCCACGGAATGCATTTTATTGAGAGAGTCAGCCATTAGCTGAAGGGAAACGGCCATTAAAAATCTTTTAACCCTCGTACACTGAATGCACTAAAGGTCTCTCATGAATATTAATCGCTGTGTATGTGAATTATGTTAATCTGGTACGCGTTTTCTTTTTTTTCTCTCTTTAGTTAAGAGTACGCATACATCAATTTCATTTCAAAAACTCAATATCTAATGACCTTGCGTGGGACATCATGCGCTCAGTGTCATTTATAATATAAAGCTTACGGGATCTGTTTAATATGCATCAAGTGGCCTTCTTATTTTCATCGCTCAACAATAAAGAAAGCCCAGCATACATGTTGAATGCATGAATAGTGGAATGCTAATGTCTGTGTTTATTTCATTTCTGCTCCATGCACACATCCATTACATGAACGTCTTTGTCTCCCATAATGGACTCCCCCTTCCCGTTGCAGATCACAGCGCGACGCCAGTGGAAAAATGTATATGATGAACTGGGCGGCAACCCGGGAAGCACTAGCGCCGCCACGTGCACACGAAGACACTACGAGAGGTATGTCTTCATTTCCTCATTAGCCAGCTCAGGGTGCATTTTCTGTGCCAATTTTGGGCGGAATTGATTTAAATATGGTAATATGTGTTAAACGAGGCTGAGAGTATTAAAAGTTCTATTGGTAGCTGAAAGAATGATTGGACAAAACAATAAAATTAGGGAGGCATGTGTGGCAATTCTGTGGAAATCTGCTGACTTTTCTGTGAAATTCTGTGTGGGTCTGCTCTTTAGTATGCTTATGCATGATAGGATGTGCCCATTAAAAAACATGCACTGACACTGTTGATTTTATTATTTACACCCCATATTATTAGCAGCCCTGCATGAAAGCTGTGCCTGCAGAATTAGCCCAGCAGATTTGGAACACCCAAATTATCATTTTTATAAGTTTAATCATTTTGTCCTACTTAACTTTTTTTTTTTTTTTTTTTATCTCTGGTTCCCTTAACTTAAGGATCCAGAACAACGAGCCAGTGAGTAACAAACGATTCGTTTAAGGCATTGATTTGGTACAATATATCACCACAAATCCAGCATAATATAATTACCCAGCAGTATATTACACCAAACTAGTGATGCACTGAAATTATATTTTTACAGAAACACTGAAACCGAAATTAAAGTTTTAGTTGTGTACATAAACATTTAAATTGCATATAATGCAGTTTATATATATATATTTTTTCATATGAAAAGTAATAAAGCTTATTGCGATGCGATTATTGGATGGTAGGCGGCTAAGCGTGCTATAAGTAATGTTCAGTACCGGTATTTTGAAAACTCTCGGTTCATCAAAATGAGGATTGATTAAAATCAAGAAATGAGCCCAGCTCTATGGTGACATGTTTCCCTGTTGTATCTTAACTACGCGGTGTGCACTAAATAGAGACTGACACGGTCAAAATGCGCCTTCGGAGAAGTTCTAATTAAACATCACCATTTCAATGATTTTCCCCATCTGAAAAGAAAAAAATTATAATTCAGGTCAAATATTTTCGGTTGCTGTAATATTGGTGAATCACTACACCAAACCAATGAATGTTTCTATACAGTGTCTCTATAATTGTGTTCATTTACGGATGTTCTGACATCTGGCTGAGTGAGCAACGGAATATATATATGCACAATGAAATTTGTTTAATTTAATGTATTTATAGTAATAATCATAGGCTACTGATATAAAATAACTTGTATGGGGATATAAGACAGTGGTCATGCTTGTGTTTGTGAACTACTGTTTGAAATGCTGCACGTAGGGCAGGTTTTGGCATGGGTTTGTGCTTATTCTTAAAGGTTTGAAGGCAGGAGGAGACACTGTTATTGTATTTGCTCTGAAAGCTATCCAGTTTGACCTTTAAGGTTTGTGTGACATGTCTCTTTCTTCCGTCTGGCTCATCGAGGGCTTTAGTGGGGCCCGGGCAGGTGGAGTTGGCAGGGATTGTGTTCCTGGCAGCGTTCCACCTTCAAACTTAGTGCTGAGTCAATAGCCACCAATAATGTATCTGTTCAATGAATAATAGGCTGCCAAAATTCGATGTTATAACCTTGATCAAACAGTCAGGGATGTGCTGATGGGTCTACTTGTGCAGCTGCTACCAAGAGTAATTAATTGAATTAATTTGCCCAGCAAATGAAGCCATTCTGTACGTGGTTTGCGAGTGAAAGGCCGTTCGAGCCGCAGTGACGCACGGCATTATCTGCGGCCGCTTCACCGGCTCGTCTTCGGTTTCGGGCCTCGGGACGGGCTACCTATTGTTCGGCTACAAGCTCTGCTCATTGGAGCCCAGCTCAAGTGGCTTTTCATGGGAGTCCTTTTGCAGGGCCGATGCCAAGTGCAGCCCTGCCACAGATGGGAATAAAGATTTTTTTTATGAGTGACCTCACTCCTGCAAAACAAGCCGAACATGCCTTGATCGTGTGTGTGTGTGCGTGTGCGTCTTTTCCTCCCTCCCCACTCAGGGTAAATGATAAGTTCTTAAAAGATTTCTGTTAAGCACTTCCCCACCCTTTGAAGGGCAGCCGGCTGAACTGACTTTGTGTGGAATTTACTCATCTTAGAAAGAAAGCACTCTAAAGAAAGCTTGCAAAGTCATGAATGAGGCATGAAGGTGGATTTCGATCATGTGGTGCATGGCTGTAACTCAGTACAATCAATGAAAATCAATATTTAAAGGAATAGCTCACCCAAAAAATCCTGTCATTTTCCTGTCATGACTTTTTTTTTTGACGGTACACAAAAGGAGACATGTTGAAGAATGTGCTTTCCCATGTAATGAAAGTGAATGGAAACGAGATGTTATGCTCCAGAAAATGACAATAAAAGTGTTACAATTACAAAATCATATGCACACATCCATATGACTAAAAAAGATTCCATTGACGTTAACAAGTTATCAATGAATTACAACATTTCTGCCTATTCCTCAGGAGACTTGAAATATAGAGCATGTGTTTTATGATGCGTTTTTAGGCAATTTTGTCATTCACTTTTATTGTATGAAGAAGAGCAGCTAGGATATTCTTCAAACATGTACCTTTTGTGTTCTTCAAAAGAAATAAAGTTGTACGAGTTTGAAACGGCTTAAGTAGTTCTCCAACTGCTGCTAATGATATTTACTGTATTATCGGATTAGCTTTTGGCTACTATGTTTGTTGTGGGGGGAAGAGAATCAAATGTAGATTACAAATTAGGTCATAAAATATGACATCAATAACCTTGAGAGAGACTGCAGAATTCCACCCCCTCTCCTCTGCTTTAATTATATAGGTCAGTGGCACTGATCAATCTGGCCCATGCTTATTTATTTAATCCTCCTCTTCCCAGAGAGAGAGAGATCTTTGTTCCAAAAATGTTCTGCTTATGAATGCCTCTGCAGATAACAGCATTCCATAAACCTTGTCATGCAACTTTAGTCCCTCTATCGCTGAGGTTTATTTTGTTGCCGTGTGAATTTCTACTGTCCCTTTTTTTAAAAAGCTCTACAGATATTTCTCGATGCACTCGGCTCTGCAGAACTAACCCATTCAGAATTCATGCAGATTTGCATAATGTTTGAATAATATTTGCAGTACCATGTACAAATATTATCTTGCAATATAAAAAACGACTGATAGGTGCATTCATTGCCTCGAAATGGAATGCTAAGTTACTGAATACCTTTCAGGAAATACTGTATATTGCATACAATGTGACGGCATTATTCAAGAAAGAATGTTTGGTAACACTTTAAAATAAGATACATTAGTTAACATGAACTACGAATGAACAATACTTCTTCAGCATTTAATAATCGTAGTTAATATTCATTTCAACATTTACTTACACTCTAAAAAATGCTGGTTGTTTCAACCCAATTTTGGGTAAAATATGGACAAACCCAAACGTTGGGTTAAAAATGTAATGTAAAAATTTAACCCAACGGCTGGGTTTGTCCATATTTTACCCAAAATTGGGTAAAATCAACATAAAATCAAATGTTGTATTTGTTAACATTAGTTAATGCTCTGTGAAGTAACATGAACAAACAATGAACAGCTGTATTTTTATTAGCTAACATTAACAAAGATTAATAAATACTGTAACAAATGTATTGCTCGTTGTTAGCTCATGTTAGTAAATTCATTAATGTATAATGAACCTTATTGTAAAGTTTTAAACAGAATATCATGTTGCATATATTTAACATAATGAATGTCATCTAATGGTTATATTGGAAATAAAATTATCTATTATTATTATTAATACTATTATTATTATGGAAATTAAATTTGGTGTAACAAATGTGCACATTTTGTAATCTCCATATGGTAGAAATACTAAGTAGTACCATGTATGTTAGTATGCTATTCTAAACATAGCCGTTGCCTTGTGGGATTTATAGTACAATGCAAGAACCTTGCCGTTCTTGATTATTGATTTTTGTATCCCCCCCTAGAATTAATGTTTGCTCGAAATTCAACCAAGTCACGCTTCACAGAACTCATCCTTGAACCTCTACCCAGTATGACAGATTTTAATGCAAGCCCTTTAAGTGAAGTTTAATGATCTGGCTTTGAAGGAAGGCTTTTTCCCAGGGAGTATTGCGTCAGCTGTTTTTGTCCCCTGAGAGATCGGCGCTTCATTTGAGACTGCAGCTGTAGTAAACACTAGCATTCTGCATTTATTATCCCTCAAATCATTAGCAAATGCACTGCATTATCCAACAATATCTCTGCTACGAGTTCTCTTGAATGTCAGGCGATAACCATTTGGGTTCTTCGAAATGCCAATCATTGATCCACATCTATTTATGATTAGCCGTTTGTCTGTATTTACACCATTTGCCTGTATTTACCAAGTGGAAAGGAGTGTTGGTGTGACATTGTGCTTGTGAAAGCTGACGAAACCTAATTAAATCCCTGATTGATCTAATGAGTTTATCATCGCAATTTGCATGTCGATTTACAGGCTCATTTGCCCTGCTAAGATTCCATCGTGTTCTTTCTTTAATAAGACATGTGACAGTTTCAACCAGCACCAGTCCGTTGTCAGCAAAAATGTTTCTCAATGAAGATAATATTCTTAGGTACTTTATTTTAAAAAATTGCATTTTTAAATATTTTTCGATGATTCGATACAGGAGGGCTGATTGACTGGCTAACTTTTGTACTCTCATGTTTATATAGTACATAATAATGTGGCTGTGATTCAACATGGCTGTCTTGGCAAGGTATATTATACACTATAAAAAGTCATTAGTTGACTTAACTTAAAAAAGTGAGGAAACCAGTTGCCTTGGTTGTAATTGAAAAAATGAAGTAATGTGAACTCCATTACACATGCAACTTATTTACTTAATAATTCAACGGGTGTCCTCGCTTTTTTTTAAGTTGAGTCAACTTAAAGTAAATAAGTTGCATGTGTAATGGCGTTCACATTACTTAATTTTTTCAATTACAACCAAGGCAACTGCACTGTAAAAAATGTGGCTGCGATTAGTTAAAATTTGTTGAGATAACTTAAATATCCAACTTAACCAAACTAAACTTAAGTTAACTAAACTTAATATTTTAAGTCAAGCTTGAACACATACTTTTTAAAGTTGAAACAATGTTGGATTTTAAGTTGTGCTAAATAATCGCAGCAATTTTTTTTACAGTGTGGTTTCCTCACTTTTTTTAAGTTAAGTCAACTGATGACTTTTTACAGTGTAGAATATTGACAGAAAAAAAATGAAAAATGTACTTATTGCATTTATTTGTTAATTACTAACTAATTTACTGTTTTCCTGAATAATTACTAATCAGTCGATTATTTGGACAATTAAAGGTAGGGTTGGTAATCCTGCTCAGAAACATTTTTTTTTATACTGGGTGAAATGGTCCTTCCATTCTGATAGTAGTCAATACATTATGTGTTCAGAAAAAGGAATGAAACAAATCTGACCCCTGTAGCAGCTGTAGGACAGTAAAAACTCTGACCAATCACTGCCATTCGGTACGAATGTAAAGAACCAATCAGATGCCTTCATGTCTCGTGCCCGAGCACCACTGCGTGCACAGTGATGCGCGGGTCAATGTATAAACAACCCGCACCCGACCGACGTTTTCAACTAACCGCCCGCAACTCGGACCGCAAAAAAAAGGTAAGAAAATATTGTACCCGACCCGCGTTTTTTAAAGTAACTATAGTAAATTCTCATCGCGTCATGGGCCATAGACGGAGGAACTAGAGGTGCGCATTTTTCAGAATGCTGTATGATATAGCCTAGTGTTTTGTAATAAAGGCTTGATTTATTCATTTATTTCGTTTCATTTTCTTAACAATTTAGATGCTGCATGTGTTTATCCAGTCTAAGCGACGTGCGTCTCTCCCCGGACTTTCCCAACAAAAATCCCGCCCCCTCTCAGCAAATAGGCTACATAAAACTGACATTACTGAGCTTTATGCGTTTAAAAGTAGCCTATTAAAATGGCACAATGGCATTGCTCAGTTCAACGCGTTGGGAAATCGGGCATTTTGTCCCGCGTCAGCTTTTATTCAAAAGTTAATAACGCGCTCAACATTCAAAAGGTAAATAAGGATTTCCCACTTTCATCTGCAGACTGCTCGTGCGTCATCCTCGCGCATTCAGACAATAAAGTGTAGACTTATGTATTTCATAGAACATTGTGTCTAGTACTATATAAATTACAAAGGTAAACGACCCGACCGACCGCGACCCGAATATCATTAAAAATATTTTTGGATGACTCGTAACCGCGGGCGCAGGCACCCGCTCATTTTGGATCAACCCGCGCATCACTGGTAGGTACATGCAGCTGACTCCAAATGTGGATGCGCGTTCATGTTTGTGGGGCGGCGTAGCTTTGGACGGAGCACTGACAGGAGGGGGCGGAGCTTAGAAGAGGTGCCACTTTCAAATCTGGCTAGCTCTCCAACATTACCTACTCTAGCTTTAATTGAGTAATATTTTTTTATAATAAAAATAGTTGA
Source organism: Phoxinus phoxinus (assembly GCF_949152265.1). Classification (NCBI taxonomy): domain Eukaryota; kingdom Metazoa; phylum Chordata; class Actinopteri; order Cypriniformes; family Leuciscidae; genus Phoxinus; species Phoxinus phoxinus. The sequence goes on along the minus strand of NC_136896.1, from coordinate 25,281,440 downwards.
ACAATAGCCTTTAAAATTACTTTAAATAAATAAATAATAAAAAGGCAATAATAATTGTTAAAAAAAAAATACATAATGTAATATGCATAATATAAACAATCAACTTAAGTACATATTATTACAAATGCCTGCAGAGGACGCCAATGGCCTTGAGATTGTTGTTGTTGTTACACTTTATAGCAGATCAAAATATTGGCCAAACAGCATATCATTCAAATGTCCACTTAATCTTTAATATTTGGCCACATCTTTACAATATAAATGTTACAGCCACTTTAATTTATTGAAAAAGAACATGTGGACTAGTGGTGTAGTCCTTACAAAACAAAAGTGGTTTACTATTCGTAAGGATAGCATTTACTGTGAACGGAGCCGCTCTGAGCCGCTGGAAGAAACCTGCAGCACATATATTCATTTAACTGAATCTCAGCATATATAGCACTATGGTTTCAGAAAACAGTTTAATAATGCGGTTCGTAGATTCTCGTCCGTGGTATTTATTCAACCGGTTACTCAACACGGGTAAATTGCAATCGTCTAAGTTAAATATTAATATAAATGAAGTTATTAATATGAATGAATATCAATACATTTTAATCTAGCATTTTAAATGAAGTGTGTTCGATAGCTTAGCGGTTTTGCTGTTGTATTAGAATTGGTCAAATTTATATCAAAGAAAAAATGAAAAGGTGCTTCCCAGTACAACACAGCAGAAATAGAAACCATACTGTTATCAAACCTGTTGCTTGTCATGGTCGTGGCTGGCGAGGACACAAACACTTTTTAGACTTTTATTGCTTGTCACTTTAAATTTCTCTTAAAGACATTGACAACAAAGTGTTTGCAAAGTTTGGAAAGTCTGCACTGTCACTGACCCATATCAGACATGTCTTAAGGTCTGTCCTGTACCGCTGCACGCTCCGTTTCCCGAGGAGGTATTTATAATGTGGAGTTTAATAGCTTTTTTAAGGCTTTGTTTTGGAACAACCACCATGTTGATGTAGTTTCTTTATCCATGTATGGCTTATTTATGCTTTATCACTTCACATTGTACTGAGAGAATAAGTGCTGTGTTTATCTTGGGCTAAAGATTGAGCGGCGTTCAAGCTCAGGCCTCTAATTTAATGTCTTTAAATCACTACCCAGGAATGTGGCTTTCATTTCAGCCGCATCACAGAACCAATTCCAACAATCAAATATTTTGCAGGGAGGATGTCTCTGTGCAAACCACATACACTACAAAAACACGGGCTCTCGTTGCGCATTATTTAGAACGTTTAATAATTAAAGCTGGCTTTTGAAAGTTAATGGGTTTTAGCCTGAAGGGAGTGAGTGAGGTAATTTAAGGTCTAAAGGCCAGGAATGACAAAAGGCTTGCTTTGGCGTTCCTTCCCCTCGCTGTTTAACTGTGTGAATCTGGATTAGTTCAAGGGTCGACTTCTCAACAAAACCTTTCAGGCGTCCTGCGTAGCTCGGGGAACAATGTCTTTTTCTCCCTCACACACACACACACACACACACACACAGCTTACATTCTCTCTCCCAGTCTGCCTCTATGATTAATTCACATTTTACCCTCTGGAGAAAAGCAGAAAAAGTTCATATTATTCCCCCCTCAATCCCAGCTCGTACAGATGTGATTATGAACGTGCTGGTTTCAGGTTGGTTTTCTCGGCCGTAACCTCTATTATGTCCAATAACAGGCCTCCGGTTGTTTGTTTAACGTCCGTTTGTCATGAAAACTCGCTGAACTGCCATCTAGCTGTGTGTGTCGTCTACTGCGGCCGTGGTCAGAATTTACGGTTGGTGGCATTTCGACAAGCCCTCATTAGGGCCACTTCTGTGGAAGTAAACTTAAGGCTCCATCAGACGGCTTGTTTAATAAGCAGTAATGTCGGATCCCGGGCACGTCTCCCCAACACCAAAGCGGTGGAATGAGATGAATGAGAAAATGAAATTGTTGATGTCAACAACCATTTGTCTTAGTTATTTTCTGTATGTGGCCTGAGGGGTGCCGAGCGAGATGAGAGCGTCTCTCTCTGTGAGCGAGAGCACTCAAAGACAAGCGTGCTAAAAATAGACTTGAAACAGTTGAGGTTGTGATTCTTTGTAATGTTTTACTTCCTGTTTTGTGGGCCTGTCACAGCTGGGTATTACGCCATCTTGTGACCAAGAAGCGGAAGTGCATCATGAACAGTGCTGAGCTTGTAGAAAAATTTATCTGAAGAAAATAATACAAAAAATTAATCTCTGGAAAAAAAAATTACTCAAAACCATGTCAATGTCACATTTTGCCCCAAACTCAAAAAATATAAATATAGTGCCTATGAATAGTACTCCTAATATATTTTGCAGTTTGCAAAAATGGATCATTTGACATTTTCACTTCTTGGCTTTAATCACCATTATTCTAGTTTGATAAAGTAAATATTTTTTAGCTTTTTTTTATTATCTGTATAAATGAAAGGCTGTACAACAAATGCTACTATGACACAAATAAAATGTAATAAAAAAAATAAAAAAAATAATCAAATAATTAATGCTGAATAAATAAAATCTCTTTTTCCATTACATTGTTGGGAGAAATGTGCTTAACTGTGTTGAAAATGTCACAAAAGGTCCTAAAATAGGCTTTCTTTATCTTTGTGCACGGCATGGAACAATACAAATATGACATTCTGAACATTCTTGACATGTTTCATTAGATTCACCCAAATACTGCCGTTGTCATATTTATTTTTGTGTTGAGAGACTTTATGCTCTAACATTTACTGGAATCAAATCACATTAATAATGATTTAATGGCCTACTTGTTTAAAACTTGAAGTCACACACCCACTATCAAGTGTCAGTTTACATAATATGATACATTGGTATATTTGTACTCGCACTGTATTTCTGATACATTGGTACTTGTATATTTTTCTATTGCTATGGCAACACTGGATGTCCAAATGTTATTCTTCAAATGCAAGTCTATTGGATTATGTAATGCTTATGTAAATCACCCGATCTATTTGTGCATGAGCTCTTTCAGTGGGCAGAGGAAACCGGAGTATTGATTGCGGGATGTTGTTCTAATAGCGGCATCCGCGCTCACAGGAGTGCCGTGTTAAATATTAGTCATATGCTCTGCGAGTTTGAAAGAAAAGGGAAAAATATCTCCCAGCCCGGATGACTCACTCTTCAGAGAACATCTTTATATATACCAGCGATAAATTTGGCAGAAATTAAATTACACTTTTGGTTCCATTATAGTAACTCAATAATAGCCTGCTTGTTTCTCAAAGTCTCAAACTGTTGTTAGATTGTCCATTTTCCAAAGTCTGCTATCAAAAGTCAGAGATTTCAATATGAACTTTCCCAATTTTAAGTTATTGTAGAGCTCGACCGATTGCAGATTTTACCGATAACTTCCACGCTGACCGATAACCGATTAATCAACCGATAGTTTTTTTAAATAGATACTGAATGAAAGCAAACATATCACATTAAATAGTGTTGAATTTATTACAAAAATGTAAAAACAGTACTGAACCATGAAAATGTACTGTACTTTTTAAAATATAAAAATATGAATATATTAATTGATCATTTATGTTATCACTAATGTTAAGAGAAACAACTTTAAAATGTAAAAAAGTATTAGTAAATGTTGAAATGAACAATACTTTTATTAACCTTGATTAAAGCTACACTGTGTAGGACTTTCTCCCATCTTGCGGTGATATTGTATATTGTATGACTACCAACTGAATATTAATTTCTAGCCCCTCCCATTCCGAGGGCGTTTTAACTCCTACGGTGGCCGTATTATTTCAAATCTACCGGCAGCCGCAAGTAATCTCCCCCTCGCATTCGTCACGGTGCCACTGAGTGTAAAAACGCGAAAGGCGAAGCTTGAATTTCCAGGTATGTCCCTCTTTGGCTAATGTATTTTCACGATGGAGGCGCACCATGGCTTCCGCCATTCGAGCAGCTCACCCGTATGTATTATAAATGGCAGATTCTACGATTACGAGAATACTTGATTAGTTGGTAGAAGTAATTATACATTAATGAGCATATCATTTTGAAAGAACAAAGTGTTTTTTGCTAAGAATCAACTTAAAAAAATTACACAGTGTAGCTTTAATGTTACAAATGGACTCTTATTGAAAAGTGTTACCATTTCATATAAATCCAAACAGTCATGCTTACAGATGGCCATCTTTAAATACCTACACAAAGGCATTGAAATTTAATCATATGTATGTATACTCTCACACTTCATTCGCTTCTATTTTAGAACACTTAGTTATCTATTCAAAATCGAATGCGTTTCTGATTCGTTTATATGTTTCTGTCGGCTGCATGACTATACAGTTTAGATCTCATGTCTCTAGCTTTAAATATGCTACTTTGCTGCATATCGAATGCATAAAAGCGACCAGCTGTATATAAACTAATGCAAATAGATGGTAACAATCATGCCATTAAATATTTGGGTCGAACTTGCGAGTATTTTTGTCACATTGTGACTTAAGGTACTACTAGCATTCTCTCAGTGACTAATACAGCGTCAAAACAAACTCCACGAGGTGTCAGTGGTGGTTTTTATTTCGCCTCTAGAGGCCACTCTCGTACTCTATAATGACAGAGCACACTTCTCAGCCACTCCAGCAAGGGACTCGACACCGACAAATCGGCATTCGGGTTTTGGTCACAGCAATTGTTTTGAGGTCATACAGTAGCATAGTATTTGCGCAAAAATAAGATTTTATTAATCAATAATCTGCCCCATAATCATAGTTTGTGTGAAAATTAATATAAATTGTTGGTGTTTTAAAGCCACTAATGGTAATTTTAGCTGGAAACTGCAGTGAATTGTATGTATAGGTATACGTTTTTGCAAAAATATAGGTAAAGGCACCTTTTTACAATGAGTGATTTGAAAAATATTGAAATAATTATTACATTTAAATTGAAAAAAAAAAATGTTTTAATGATTTGAGTATTCTTTCCATAGCACTATACTCTTACTGTATGTACGACAGTTGACTCATTTGTATCTTTTCATATCTCCTAAGGACTTCTAAAAACAAAGTGGCTCCTTAAATGTCTCAAAAAGTTTCAATTCAATGTCTAAGTAGTTTCAATTCACACCGCAGCTACAGCCGTTATATTCAGAGTAATTCATCTGGTTGTTGTAATGAGGTCTGTCGAACAAATTTAGAAAGGTGTCTTTTCAATACCATCCATCTGTGCAATTGCATACAGCTGCGTACAGCCTCGATACTAGTCAGTGTCTAATATTGACCAAGTTTACGGTCCTCATCCGCAAGCTTGCAGGGTTTTCGGTTCCGCCCTGGTCATGTGGTTGCGGTTAAGGTTTCAGCAAATGAAGTTGTATGGCTGGCAAGCGCTGGTCCCTTACGGTTCCCCTATCACATGCCGAAATGCCAGTTCTCCATGCAAGGAAAGCCCCACTGACCTCAGCACAGCTTCTTCCTCCATAATCCCACCAGCCACCGCTGCTCAGGAAATTGCAAAACACAAAACTGTAGATTACCATCTTCTAATGCATCTCCTACAGCACCCGGCTAGAAAATAACACACCACTCGTCGTTTACATCAGCTTCCAGTAACAGTTACGTAAGCCGGCCTTCCGTTACCACGATCACATCTGCATTTACTCTTTGCCCCACTTGATTTTTATAAGCACCACTTTCCAGTGGCCCACGTCTCTTATGTGGAACACATCCCCGGGCAAGGGTGGCAGGAAAAACAGCACCTCGGCGGAGCATAAATGCTGGTCTTTGTATAATTGTTGCGTTCTTTAAGTATGATTAATTTTAACAGTCCGCCGTTCTCTGAGTTTCTTATTATGGAAATTAGTGTTATATAAATGGGGGGGGGGGATGCTGCAACACAATCTTATTACCCACTCAGCAGTCTTCCCAACAGAGAGAAGTGTGTGCAGACAAATGCGCACTGGCGTATACCGGCGCGGTTTCCAGCAGGCTGCTATCTCTGTGATGATGCCCTTATCTGCCCACGTTTTAAAGCAAGCTTTATTCTCCTCACGAAACATAGAGCAATTATGCATCTGAATTAATGACAGCACAGCAGTCACATTGTGACTGAATTTGTTCAGGTGTTCATATTAATTGCAGCACTTTAAAGGGCTATAAAAAAGTGTTTGTCCCTAGAAATGACGTTTTTGCTGCCTTTGCGGTCTATAAGATTCTTTTGAACAGGCTCAAGGTGACACATAACCCAGGTCTAGTTTTCTAAACTAAATGATTCATTTGTTTAGGCAAATTTTTTTTTGTTCAACTTGATTGTGCTATCTGAGGTAAGTACTTTGCTCAAGGACACACAGGTTCTCTAACAGCTCTTTTTCGCCATCATGACAGAGGATCTGCAACAAACAAACAAACAGCATGTTGCATTGTTTGTTTACATGCACTTTAAAAGTTCGATTTCTAGAATATACATATACTGATGTGTGATGGGCTTTCCTTTTCATTCCTATTCTTAATCTGAGGACATACACTAGTCAACTAGTTTTTGAAAGAATTTTAGTCTTATGCACACCAAGGCTGCATTTATTTGTTAAAAATACAGTAAAAACAGTAATATTGTGAAATATTATTACAATTTAAAATAACTTTTTTAATACGTCATAAAATGTAACTTATTCCTGTGATGCAAAGCTGAATTTTCAGCATCATTACTCCAGTCTTCAGTGTCACATGACCCTTCAGAGATCATTCTAATATGCAGATTTGGTGCTCAAGAATCATTGCTTAATGAATCACTCTTAACAGTTTTTGCTGCTTAGTATTTTTGTGGTAAACATGATACACTAACTTTTAAAAGTAAGACTTTTATTTGGCATTGATTCATTAATTGATCAAAAGAGACAGAAAGACATATATAATGTTGCAAAAGATTTCTTCTTTTTTTTTTTTTTACAAATTCAACATCTTCATGCTTATTTAACAGATAAAATGAATAGCAGTAAATGCAACGCATAAGATATTCATGAATAAAATATTTGTATTTTAGCCAGATGGAGAAAATATGTGGCTGCAGTAACTATCATTTTCTAATATAAACCCTTTTAATATTCCATCCCTGATCTGCTTTCTCTGATTGAGCCGTAACAGGAAGCCTGAGAAGTGGCATACGTATGCGAGTATGCACAACTCAATCTAAAGTTGGTGGTGATGGGTAAATGCAGAGCCCTCGTATAAATAAGCAGTATCACAGTATCGGGCTGCTCTTAGACCGAGAACACCTGAGCCCAGCCAGAGGCTGCAAAACATGTTGATCTGGCCTAAAAATGAACCATGGCAGTCAGTGCGCTGAATAGAGGAACTAAAATAACTTCAGCAGAGCTTATGATTACAGACAGCTCTCAAAATGTAGCCTGCGTCGTTTTCATGACTCTGCGGCTGCTCTAAAAGGGGATGCAAATGTTTTTGGGAGTGTTAAAATCTGTTTGCTGAAAAATGTACACCTGCATTTGCAAATATGCCTGATATTAGGTTTTTATTGAGCCAAAATATAATATATAGTCAATGTGTAAAGAGGAATCCCATGGTCTCAGAAGTGGTCTGTCTTCAATGAAGCTTTAGACAGTTGTAATGGACTGACAAGTGAAATCTGATGGGGAAGAAAACTCAGCATGACACTCGCACATTACTGCCAGCAGTCCTTTTCGGTTAAACTCGGGTTCACGGATGTATTCATTCTTTGTAGAGTTGTTTGGAATGGGGACAGGAAGGGGGATGAGCCTCGTTTCCAGCCACATGAGGGGAAATAGTCCTGTAAATGGATCACTCTTGTGGCACTTCAAGTTATTCTTTGTACTCCCACAGTGAGTACACGTTCAGACCATCAAAGAGGTTCTTGGTTCATTTCCCAGGGAAATGTATTCCACCACACCATTTGTGACAAAATGGTGCATTTTCCTTTTTCCATTTGTTTATTTTTATTTTGAAGGCCGGCCCTGTCAGTGGTCTTGGTCTTTTCTTGCAACACCTACTTCCTGTCCTTGATGTGCTTTCTGTCTGGCAGCTTTTTGGGATTGCATGTAATCTAACTACTGAATCTAATATAACTATTGTGTGTCGTGTTTTCATTCACTGTCAAATGATGTTATTTTATACTTCATTGCACACAAAGTTTTAGGCAACAATGCAGAAAAAAAATATAAACGAACAAGCAAAAAAAACAGCAGTATAGAAAATAAGTATAATGTTTTACATTTAACATTATTTTATGAAATCAAATTACATAATTACATTCCCTTTCGTCAAGCATGAAATTTAAAGGTACACTGACTTTTTATGTTAAAAATGAACAACATTTAAATAATGAGTCAATACACCATCAACCTTGCTTCCAAAAAGTTTTATTTGTATTTTATATATATATATATTGTATTATAATATAATATATTAAATAAATAAATATATTTTTTTACAGTACAATAGCCTGTATTATTCCAATATAAGCTATATCTTTTTAAATTTGATGTTTTTTATTAATAATTTTCCTTCATTTTTGTCTTTATCTGATCACATGCCTGCTCAGAGGAATCACACGTAATAAAACAAGAATCAACATTGGCTTTGCTTTACGTAGATGACGAGAACTGAGGGATTTGAAATGTTGTTTAAAATGACGCTGAGATGGCGTTTTTATGAATCAAAAGATCGGTAAGGTATTTTATTGAACAGATAAATTGCCATATACAAGCACAACCAGTGCTTTATAGTGTCCTTCTACAAAATGCATGATGCTTTGTTTTTTAACCGCTAGAGAGCCAACATGCACTGAGTGATCTGATCTGTTCACAAACAGCAAAAAAATTGAGATTGATGACATATTATTGACATTGTTTTATTTTATCTGTCATCTGAGGCTTTTTATTTATTGCCTCTTGCCTAATAATATCTTATTACAGAGGAACCAGAGGGCTGGTGTTGTACCCAAGCCAACATTTTTGTATCGATCCAGCCATAATACTCTATAGATTGGCAAGGAAAACCTTGAATACATAAAGACTGCAGAATTAGCGGTGTGTGTGTGTGTGTGTGTGTGAGTATCTGTATCCCTACCAATGTTGAAAAAAATCTTGGTGTTTACTTTGCTCTATCTCTCTCTCATATAAAGGGACGTTTAATTGCATATTTCCTGTTCTTGGCATTGTGCCCTTCACCGGCTGTATGAAATAGAGTTTTACTGCTGTCTATCTGCCAGCTGCTGAACTCAATGAAAATAACAAAAATTTCAAATCTCAGACGCCCTCAACCTCTTAAATACATTTTCCTCTGAGGAAACACTCCACAGCCTAACTTGTAAGGAAAGATTTTCTACAGTTCCCCCGCCTATGTGAACTGAAATGGGAAGGGAACTGTGACTTGTTATTCCCATAAATGGCCATGTGGCAAGAATGAGTGGGGATATTCGTCATGATTTATTCCCTGACTTCTCACCTTGTGACAGAGGACTATTTCCATTCTTATCTCAACTCTCTCTCTCACATAAGAAAAGTGCTCAGACATAAATAGGCAAGTTTAAACAGTCACATCTGATACCAATTATCTCTCCACCAATCGGAAGAGAATATTAGGTATTGTTTTTTGCACTTTGAAATCAGGCTGTCATAAGACCAGCTTAAAGCTCACTGAGGACTCTATGGGGGTTTGGAGAAAAAACTCCTTTAGTTCCAGATGAGGGAGATTTCTGAGGATTAGCTGTGAACAAGATAAGTCATTGTGTGCATTATTATACCTCCATTATGTAAACATGAAGTGAAACATTACAGTGGGAATAAGGTATTTGGCAGCTGCCTGCTATTTTGATTTGACTGCGCGGACCGAGCCGTTTTCCACTTTTAGCAGCTGTAACATGTTTAAACTCTTTTGGTAATGGGATCTGAAGATGAATGTTCCCTCTGGGCTCCTGCTTAGCTTTGCCGCTGGCCGGCCGCCAAACCTCAGCCGGCATAGTTTTCCCGCACAGCCCCTGTCTGAGCGTGCTCAGTGCGTCCCGCCGCCGAGAGCCCCGAACATCCCGCCGTTGAGTAAACACACGGCTACAAACTAGTGGATATGAATCCCTCTTGAGATACCACCGGATCTTATTAAACAGGAATGGAGGGAATGATTAAGAGAATTGAGGGGGAAAATGCAGCCACACACACACACAAAAACCGCTACAAACTATAATAATATAATTGTAATAGAGCAGTCTTTCGCATTTAGCGGTCTCCATCATGTTGATGGATTCCACTTCTTAAGATGTGAAATGTGCTGGATTACAGCTGGTGTATTACAGTAGATATTTATAATTCCGCATGCCTTCAACAGTTCCCAGCCAGACTCATTTATCACATCAGACACATTATAAAAACTTCCAAGCTAGAGTAGAAAGGCAGATCATGTTGCTGTGTACCTCCATCCTCAATAACATTCTCAAGTAAATCATAATTTCATATCTGCTGTCATCTTGGCTTTGATTTCATTAGTCTTCTGTCTTAGTTTTCTGGATGGTGCTGATCTGACATGATGTGGTGCAATACAAAAAAAAAAGGTACATTTTCATTAGGATCAAGCCCATTATCCACAATTTGTCCCCTTATTTGCCTCATTGTGGTTAGGCATTTGCTTGTGTAATCATTCATTCGAGTGTTCATAGCTGGGTGTTCCTTCAACTACAGGCACTTTTATGTCCCATTTGCTGATTGTTCTACTAATACTAACAAATTTGACCTTTAAACCGTCTTGGAAACTTTTAACGTGACTTATTTATTTGGGCCTTTTTACATAAATGTTATTTTTATACCCTTGAGCAAGAGTTTCTATCTTAAAGTGCAATGAAACGAAAGTAGCAACTGATATTTTCTTTAATATTGTGGTGTACATCCGAGTGTAACAGACCATAAAAAAATTAAAAAAATCATGGTAAAAAAAAAAAAAATTAAACGCATTGTTTACAAGATCAATAACATGCATTAAAAAAAATAGGGTATAATTTTCATTTTATGCCGACTTTAAAATATTACACTCTAAAACTATGATTTATTTTATTTTTGGTTATAAAATATTACTATTTACTTTTTAGTAAATATTATGTGCCATTTCACAAAACTATTTTTGTAAAATTATGCAAAAAAAATTTTAACTATTTAATTAGGAATATTTATATTCAAATGCTATCTATGAAATGATCCATAGTATGTTTATAATGTAATTTCTTCCACATGTTGAATGGGGATTTGAGATGTTGTGGAAATTACATTTGTTCATGTTGGTTAAAAATGTTTTTAGTAAACAAATAAAATAAAAGGTGTTTTAAGGGAATATAATTCCTATAAGTCCACGGGGCCAAAAGTGCCCATATGAAGAAACAGCCATCTATAAACCAAAAACATTTTCAGTAACATCGGTTTATAGGAAGGAGACATTTATTTTTGTTTCATGTCATGCATGAGTCAATTCCACAGTTTGTCTAGGATAACAAATAAAGCCAACAGGAAACAATGCTATCAGTTATTATGTTGTATCAGTCGAGGAAGAAGACAGGAATGTGTAAAGTAATAGAAGTGCAAACAGATGATAAAACAGTCTGATTCCACTAAACCTGCATCACTTCCTCCTTTTCCTCAGGCTCATCCTACCCTATGAGAGGTTTACCAAAGGAGAGGAGGACAAACCGCTTCCGCCGGTCAAACCCCGCAAACAGGAGGGCAGTGTCCAGGAGGCCATTGTCAAAACAAAGATGATGGCCATCAAGCGCCTTAAGGATGAACAAAAACCGCTGCCTCGGAACGAAATGGACATCTCAGCTAAAGTCTCAGAGCTGGTCAGTCTTTGAGTGTTTAATCTGTTTAAAAGCAACACAGAGAATTTACATTCTGGCATATTAACACTCTTCCAGCCCAGCTTGCCAAATTTCTACCATAGGTTTCTAAGGGCTGTCATAGAATCCAATGCAGTAAACGACAGACACAATACATGCTAAAAAGTTGGCTGGAAGAAGAACCATGACAGACCACTTCAAGCTGGGTGCCTTTCTTCTCCTCAACAAATAAGCCGTCACAAGCGCGTGAGAATAGTACTGTCAGGAGCAGCTGCTTTTTACATAATTATTTGGGCTGATTTGGAAGCTGCACAACAGCATGGAAATCAAATGCTATTTGTCTGCCTGACTGACTCCAGGTGATTTATCCACTGTGCCCGATTCGGTTATTTTCGTGAATCTCTGGACTGCCGAGCATAAGGTTTCCCTTACAGTTCCCTTTTCCATAAGCTCCTTCTGAATTTTGTCCACAAATCAATTTGAAGATGAATTGTGGAGGAAATCATGACAGTGCTCCCTTTTTTATTTTTTTTATCGACAAGACCTTTTTGTGCACAGAGTGGAAATGTTTTCCTATCACATCTTAGAATCCAATATGCACTGCATGCCACATTTGTGTTCTTATAGAAACCGTGGGCTTATTTTCATCCTTGAAAGCCAATAAATCCGTGGTGATTTGCAAATGTCTCTCCTGTTAAGCATAAATATGAAAAAGGAGAGCACGGCTGTGGAAGGGAATGAAAATTGAGTTATTATTTTCACATGAATAAGCAAATGATTACAAAGATGAAAGGGCTGTTTGAAAAATTCTCTCGAATTGTCAAATTTAGACACATTTCAAAGTCGTTACGCAGTCCATATTCATTTCTACCTCACATGAAATGAGTAATAGGTTATAGTGTGGAAACAAAAAGGGCTGTTGTAGGTTCTTTTCCAGCTGCATGCCTAGCTCATCTGTCTGGTATGTTGTGTAATTTGAAAGGCCTCTCCAGATAATTGATTGAACATTGTACAAGGCAGAAAATGAAAATGGAATTCTCTGTTTGAGGCACAGCCGATATGACAAGACTGGAGCGCAGAAAGGAGGAAAAAACACTTAAAGTAGAGTTATAGATCTCAGGGAGGATATTTGGAGAGAGAGATGCTGGGAGTTGTCTCGGGGGCCTGCGTGTCAGTAGAGTATAATCAGGGCATGTACAAATATAGACGCGCTGCTCTGGTAAGAATCAGAGCATTGTAAGCGCTGTTAAATCAGTCCTTCCTCAGGCACCAAATACAATCAAGGCTATTGAATGACACACGCTGAGCCAACGGGCGGTCACGCCGCATTACAGCTGGGTAATTTTGCTTGCTAGTCACTGGCTGCTTGTGGCCCCAAAGGCATTCCTGCTAACTTGTACAAGTGTCTAAAGGGCGATAGACAGAGCGACCTCTAGGGTCAAAGGTTTAAGAGGTGTCTTCTCAAATAGTTACTTGGAAAGCGACTCATTCTCATTTGAGCTTCACAGTGAATATGTGATTTGTGAGCTAGGGCCGTATCATACGCCCGGCGCAATGCAGCGACGCGAGTGTTTTTTGCTAGTTTCAGCCAGACGCAGTTATCATTTTCACGTCCTGCGCCACGTTGTTTAAATAGCAAATGCATTTGCGCCCATTGGTGAGCCCATGAGCGCGCTGGTCTGAAAACGAGTTCAGGCGCTATGTTGGCGCATTGCTGTTTTGAGGCAACCCGAAATAGACTGTGCCATTGATCAACTGAAACCTGGTCTAAAGGCAATTGTTTTTATTTTTTTATTTAAAAAGCGCGTTAGTAATGTGCGATGGTCCATCACGGACTATAGGATGGTCCAACACGAGCGTACACTGCTTATTCCACAATCAGTCAAATATTAAAAATAAACGGATTACAATGTAAAAGATTATTATTGTGTACATTAAGATATGGTGGAATCCGGCTTGTCTCGTAGATACTCTGCTTGCGCGCTTTAACTTCGTGCATGAGCAGATCCGTTTCCTCTCTGGAGAAGCATTCAGTCTTTCCACTACCAAATTCCGCCATGTAAATAGCGAACCCGCCATGGCGCAAGCGCAACTTCACCCATAGGAACACTTCACCCATTTGCATTAGACTTTGTATCTTTAGAAACCCAGTCACATTTTCGAATGGTCATGGTTTATTCCCTTATTTTCCCCTGAGATGGGAGAAATAAGGATTTAAGTGTTCCACTTCCTGCTTTTTATGACGCAAAAATCGTCATTTTGCGTCATAAAAAGCAGGAAGTCAAATTTCTTTGAATAAGGGTAAGACTACAAACACTAGCTCATCATTTATCCAGTAGAAGGCGCTGTTCCGCATGTTTTCAACCCGCCCATAGAGGGATCTCACTCACAGAATGTACATATAGTGTCAGCCATTCTTTATTTGGAAGCTAAAACAGTTTCTTATTCTGTGGAGAAAGCTGAGTAGGCTAGTAGCGGTGACCATCCTCTTTTTCCCGGACATGTCCGGCCGTCGAGATGGTCCAAAATGTCCGGGATTCGGCTTTTGCTTTCTGCAGTCGCATTCATGCACACCTTTTGTTTCAATCTAACTGAATTCATTCCGATTGGTGAATCTGAATGTAGTGTTTACATGAACGCTAAACAAGTGATCGTTTGATGTGCGTTTTAACATTGCTAGGAAAATTCCCGCTCCTCCGTGAGAGATACGAGACCGGAGCGTCTCACAGGCGCCGGCGCCGCTCATCAGTAATCACGCCACCGGCCTCGCATCGTTCTCCGCGGCCGTCAGTCTCGTTTCTGCTCGTCACAGTAAACATGAGGAATGGCGACTGAAGAACGCAAAAGCCGAATCCTGGACATTTTGGGCGACATCAAAATACTGGGCAGACTCACGGAGACTCACTAGTAGCATAGCCTTGTTTACTGCGATCTCTTACCGGTAGGCGTGGCCTCCTATGGCAGCAAAGCAAGTGCATTCTGGGAGTTGTTGTCTTTCATCCCCATAAGCCAAAAATACATTTTCTGGCTTTTCTCAGTCTAGAAGGCTCCAAATTCAAAAATAATTTCACATTTCTTCTACATAAATTACCCATTTTAAATACACATTCATCTTTCCAGAGGTGAAGTGTTCCTTTAAAGGGAATGGGAGATGAGACTCTGATTGGTTTATTACACGTAAAGCCCAAAACACACCATTAAGACTCATTAAGAGAATAGGGACAACCCTTATGGACCATGTGCCTGGCGCGCTGACCATTTTCCACTTCGTTAAACTAGCCAAAGTGGATTCGGACACGCCCTAGGTGCACTTGTGCTATGCACTTTAGACCGTGCGCTTAGATCATTAAAATAGGGCCCCTAGTGTTGTCACCACACATTTCAGTTATCACTACCGAAATATCATTACTCTATACCCATGTCCCATAGAGCACATTCCCTTAGTATTTAAAACTTAAATGTATTTATATGAAATTATATAGTAATATAAATATTAAACAAAAAAACTTAAACTGGAATAAAAGTTAGGGTTACAACTTACACGTTATTTTACAGTATGTAAACCCAGTATGTACTTACCCAAGAAATACATGTAATATAAAGTAGCTACATGGGTTAAGGTTAGGTTTAGGTGTAGGTTCAGGGTTAGTATCTAGTTAGAACTCAGTTATTGTAATTGCTATAAGTACATTGTATGTGTAACGGGCGTGCGTTGTCCTTTAACAGTTTTTTGATAGGCTGGATGCACGTCCATTAACCCTTATATTCTGCGTTGTGTTCTTGTTGTGCTGGATGCAGAAAAGACCCAAACCACGACCAACTGCTGGTTGCTTTTTTAATGAAGGCGGAACAGCGGATTTGTCTGTACAAATCAACAAAAAAACACATAAATCTCCGTCACATGCAGTCTCCTCCACACAGCACACAAATCTCTAGCTCCTCCTCTCAGCTAGTCTGGCGCAAACTGCACATACATACACAACTGATAAAACTTTTAGTATTATCAGCTAAAATACTTTTAAATAAAAATGTGAAAATGAACTGAATAAATAATATAATGCTCAATGTAATTGACAACATTAATTATTTTTACATGCTTCATACAACCAATGTATGCCAGATGAATTATAATGAACATTATACACATACCTGTACAAATCAACAAAAAAACACATAAATCTCCGTCACATGCAGTCTCCTCCACACAGCACACAAATCTCTAGCTCCTGTTAGCAGATAAACATACAGAGAACCTTGTAGACTAGCACGTGGAAACATTAGAGTCTACTTTAAAGCTTGCAAAAAGTCGGTTTACAAGGTTTATATTCAACTGACACATTTACTGCATGTTGACAATCTCAAAAAATAAGATTTATACATAACATAAAACAAGGTTTGCATCGTCCAAAAACCAAAATAAGTGTTTAAAACTGATGAGCAAAATAATCAATTACCTCCTCTCAGCTAGTCTGGCGCAAACTGAGAGAAGCGCGCGTGAATGACGCACAAAGCCTGCGATCTCTTAAAGTGACGGTACAGGTATTAACACCATGGTCTGAATACAACATCCAGGCATAAATATTGGCAATAAAACACATCTTAAACATATAGGAACCAATGTTCATCAGGATTTGGTGACATTTCAACCATAAAAGTAAAGATATAATTTCAACCCGGTTACATATGTACATGTGGAACAGGACTCTAAAATGAAGTGCTACCAAAATTTGTACATTTAGTAAAATAATAAATTTAAAAAAAAAAAAGTTAAGTTAAAAAACAATAACTAATAAAAATGACAAAACACAATAAAACCACTAAAACTTTAACTAGAATTAAAATGCAAACAGAAAATTAAAACAAACTAAAATTAGGACCTACTGTATTAATTACCATAAAATTGTGCTCAAAAGCTGTCAGACAGTAGATCAAGGCAATCATTCTATTTTCAAGTCTACAAAAACAAGCTGGGACAAGCTATTTATCTCTGTGTAATGTGTTGTGTGAACATGCGATTATTCACATGTATTTACACATTCATCTTGGTTGAGTGAGGAAGTAGAGTGAAAGGGATGAGGCAGCCTTTTATTTGACACCAGCTGATGTCAAACATCTGTGCATCTCTTCCTCCAACACTGATAATGAATGGATGGGCGGTGCATGCCTCTCTTCTGCACCGCTGTCACCACTCTGAAGTTCCGGAAAGCATCTGCTCATTAGAGACATGTGAAGTTTGTCCAAAGTGCAAAACTTGCATCATGCTCTGGATCACGGGGATGGCAGCAGGTGTCGGTTGTCTCTTTTATGCAATCATGCTGGCTCTGTTTTCTACTCTCATTTAAGCAGACTGCATTTAGAGGATTTTGGAATTGATTTGTTCAGCTCTGAAATGATGCAAAGCTTACACAGCCTCATCGTTTATCAAATTTGTGTTAAAAATGGACAGAAGAGATATTTGCATGGGGAAAGCATTGAGATATCAGCTTTAAACCTGCACCTCAGCTCCTGGTATGCATTAAGCGTAAGGTCATCTGTGGATGATGCAAATAGCTTTTGTGTGTCTTGCAAAAGACTTTAGCCCTGTTCACACCGCCAGCGACACCCAGCGACAAAGCGACAAGATCCCATTAATTTCAATGGAAAGCTGGCGACTTCCGGCGACACGAGCGACAGTGACCGTTGGCGACAGAATGTGGGCGTGTCAAGCGACAGGAGACAAGCGACAAAAGTTCAGAAATTTCAACTTTATGCAAATGAGAAGCGATTTGATTTGCAGGCAAGACAGAGTTTGAGGGCGATTTTACTTATATGATTTGACTAACCACATTCATGGATATAGTAAAATTATGCATGGAAAAGAAACTGTCGACAGTCTCAGTGAGTTTAATTCATGCATTTATAGTTTGAGTGTTGTAAGTTTAGCACTGCTGCAGTTCACTTTACAGTTTCCCCTGCATTGTGTTGACTATTAAGGACAAGAAAATGTATTATTTGTCAAATACGAATGACGTTTTAGTCATTTATGACTGTATGAGTGAGTTTAATTTGTTGCTTGATCGATCGTTAATCTAGTAAATGATTTAATCTACTGAATACTGCTATGGTAATATAAAAACACTCTCCCAACAGCATACCGTTTCTTTTGAGCCTATAATTTCTAGTCAAATTAGAATGTTGTATCACTTGTGATGGTATAGATATGGCCAGACGTCCAGTCAACCAATAACATTAGAGCGACAGCACTACCAACGCCCACAAGCGACTTCACAGTACAGAGACTACACTTTAAAAATGCTGGGTTGTTTTAACCCATTTTTTGGTTAAATATGGACAAACCCAAACGTTGGATCAAAAATGCAATTTGAAAATGTAACCCAATGGCTGGGTGTGTCCATATTTGACCCAAAATTGGGTTAAAACAACCCAGCATTTTTTAGAGTGTGGCGACATACAGCGACAAAATCGCTGGCGGTGTGAACGGGGCTTTAGATGTTGGCCATTAGCATGTCTTTAGCAAGTTTGTTAATATGGTTTCTGATGGTTTCGGACTACTCTTAAAGCGTTCAAAGGACCTTGAAACTTACTTTGAGGTATAACAGAATAATAACATGCATGTCATTTTTTCACCCATCTCTTTTTACCTATTTACCGAATACTGTAGAAGTGAGAATGTAGACTTGATATAGCTATATATGTAAACTATATAAAAAGTTATTATAGATCAAAGAATTTGGAATAAAATACAAATACAAAATGTACAAATGTTGTATCACCTGGGGGCACATCATATGGCTTATCTTATGTGTGGTTGTAACTGTGTTAGAAATGTATGCTTGTCAATATTCTTAGTTTTACTGTACCATTAAGAATTGTTTCTATCTGTCTTTAGGGGATGGAGGACACGGAACAGCTCCAGGAGAAGCAGGATAGCCAACAGTCCCTGGCTCTTACCCCGGTGGACAGAGAAGCAAATAGTCCTCTTACTGAAGATGAAGGTGTGCAGCTAGTAATCAAGGATGAAGATCAACCTGTGCTCCACAACGCATATGAGCATGCAAATGGGAATGTTTTGCCCTCACTTCCACAAGATGATGCGCCACTCAAGTCAGAGGACTGTGACGTGTTCCCTGTTGCTGCCATGCCGCTGCACCACAGTCATCCTCTCCCCAACTCTCACACACCGGACCAATGGCAGCATGGGATGCTGGAATACAAGGTACCTCCAGCTGCCCTTGTAAACATTGAACAGTCTAGGCCAAAAGAGGGCCAAAACCAGGTGGGAATGGTGCTGCCGACCATTAAACAGAAACCTGTCACATCTCCAGAAATCCCACCTGAAAGGGCCGAGCCCACTAAAAAGGAAGAATCCTGCTTCAATTTTAATCCTCTCCTCTACCCTAGGGGTAATCCTGGCATCATGTCTCCATTAGCTAAGAAGAAGATGTTGTCCCAAGTCAGTGGAACAGGACTGCTTAATAATTACCCATATGGACCCCCACCTCCATTGGTCAGTAGGAGGTTATCCAGCAGTAGTACAGAATACTCATCTGCTGGACAGCAGAGCTCCCATGCTCCTTCCACTGCAGAGACCAACATGATGATCAAACGACCATCAGTTATTCAGCATGCTCAAAGCTTCAAACCCAGGGATAGTGAGGACAGGAGGTCCTCAACAGAGGGCGCTCAGAAAGAAGGGTGTAGTGAGGGAGAACCAATGCCACAGCCTACCCCGATAAGAGAGCCGTACATTATGAGGGCCGACCCCATTTCCAGCATGGAGAAATCTGCTGAGATGCCTCGTCCTGGCCAGGCTCCCAGCTTCCTGAGTGACTTTTACTCCTCACCACACCTACACAATATCTGCCGACAAACTGAGCACCACCTGAGCAAGGAGCAGATAAGCAAGTATCTTAGCAGAGACATTTACCCTCGAGACTGTGAGACCGCCCAGGGCTTTCCCCCAAGTCAGCATCCCGACAATGTGGGTTTGAATTTCTGTGCCCGGCTTAGTCAGAAAGAAAAGGGACCTCCTGCAGAAAGGGTAACAGAGGAGCAACCAACTGATTTGAGTCTCCCAAAATCCTCTCCTCACAAACTGCCTTTTTCCTCATCCGCTCTCACTGGCATCCCACATCCCACAATGCAATCGGACATTAAAAACTCTCCTCTCTTTCAAGCAGGCAACAGTCATAGCTCAAGCATGGATTACCATCCCAGGGCCTGTCGTGTTCCTCCCATGACAGTGTCCGCATCTAAAAAGGTAGCCGAATCTCACTCAAAGGTTCTGGAGAAATCACACAACGGCAGAGGAGAAGAGACCTTGAGCTACAAGATCGATGAGATGGCTCGGCCCATTCTGAGTGCAAAAAGCAGCCCACAGAATATTTGCACTGCACGGCCACTGAAAAGGAGCGTTGAGGATTTGGAGAACGGACCATCGGAGAAGAAGATCCGGGCTGTGACACCCTTGCACTGCTCGTCACAAAGAGACGGCCCGGGGAAACCAAGGACGCCGGAAGCTGACAGTGAGTCCATGAAGCCAGCAGAACCCGCTCACGCAGTGCACATCAACAGTTACATTTCAGAGGGCCACAATATCCCCTTGCACTCCCACCTATTCCAAGGGCTGTATCCAGGGACATTTGTATCTCAGGTCCAGGACATGTGTGAGAGCTTGGGCTCCCACGTCACCCCAAGTTACTCCCATCCACTGCAGTACTTGAAGAACCAGGCTGTTCTGTCACCACTCATGCCCCGCTTCGCCATTCATTCCTTAATGATGCAAAGACAGTTCCTGGCCCCCAATCCCGCCCACATGTACAGGCACCAAGTGGGCACCTCATACGGGGACATTCTGCACCCTGGCCTCTACCCCATGTCGGCCCTTCACCCCCAGCCAGCTTTCAGTCCCCCTCAACTCTCTTCAGTGCACCCCAGCACTAAACTTTCCTAGGTGATGCAGTCTTATATTCCCTGGCTGGATGTGCCCAGCCCATACTTAACTCAGACTTGATGCTCCCCTTAAAATCCCATCAAGCATGGTCACACTATGTATCCAACGAATAGCAGTGTTTTATAAACGCTTTAACACGGGAGCAGTTATTTCTGTTAATTACCTTCTTGCCACTCAAGTTTATGATTTGCACATTTCTTTGAACAGGGGCCAACTGGGCTGATTGTGGCTTGTACTCACCACACTGTTTGAAAGTGTCAGTTGTCTTGTTCGAAAAACATGTTGCCTTGGCACAGGTGCCCAAGTGGAGATGGGTATGATGTCCACAGAGGCATCCAAAGGAAAGTCGAGTGACAAATCAGTGCAATGCAACAGTGCTATTTCAGTCCAATCTGAGAGCTCTTTTGTCTGAAACACTATCGATACGATAATGCAAGAGCTGCTTGGGTAACTGTTGGACCTTTACACATTACTCTTGACTGTATGTTTTTTTTTGTTGCTGTTGTTGTTATTTTTTTAAAATGCAACAGTGTGGTAGTTTTATATGTTTATTTTTCAATCCTACAAGGGTTAAGCAATGAGATATCACATTTGATAAAGACGCAAAAAGAGACCAGAGTATTGCAATTCGGTGTGTTACACGGTTACATGTAAATAAAACTAACTAAGCTTTCCTTGAAGGAATCTTAAATGTCAGTGATACATTGTGAGATAGGCTTCACAAGCTTCTTTGACCACTGTCTGCTGACCTCCCTTTCAGCTCCTCTCATACCCAGCCAAACTCGCTCCTGTTCAACAGAGCAATGTGGAATGTGTTCGTCAAATGTAGGACTGAGGTGCTTGTACATAACCTTCACAGACTGAACGCATTTTGTATCATGTTCACTCGCTACTGTAATTTCTGACTGCTCTGAACTAAAGAGCGATTTCGGGATGGTGAAAGGATAAAATGCAGGACTACTTAAGTGTCAGAAAGTGAGTTTTGTATTTGCTGGTGTACACTTGTGATCGTTTACTCAGAGGACTTTTTATCAGGAGATGCAACTGAAATTTAAAACTGCATTTGGGGAAAAAACAATTTACGAGCACTTAGTTAAGCACACACAGGCTTTTCCATCATTTTCTGTTTAAGGATAGTTAACAGTTAAAATTGGTTTTAGTTATTGTTATTGAATTTTAGGTCTGTAAGTGCTGTGACAGCAGTCCAACAACAATTTGCGTCTGTATTAAATGAAGTGTAACACTTGCCAGAAAATAATTTTAATTAAAATAAGCATGATTTCTTTGCACAAACCATTTTGGGAAAGTACAGAGACAATTTGAAAAGCAACACAGTACTCCTATAGGGGTAATCAATTAAATATTTTTTTTTTTTTTTTTTTTTTTTTGATGTATTAGTAGTAGAAACTAAACTTCAAGAAATGTATTTACTCCAACATTGTTTGGAGTGATGCTCAAGGTTGCTATGTAACATTTTGTAATGAGTAATAAACAGTTTTATAACTTAATAGAAGAAAACGGTTCATCCACGTATGTTTTCGCACTATTTGCAAAGATATTGTATATTTTGAACACAAATACTAGCCAACTTAAATGGATAATTCACCCAAAAATGAAAATTCTGTCACCATTTAATCACCCTCATGTTGTTCCAGTATCCGTTATTTTTTTCTCCTGTCGAACTTGGAAGATATTTTGAAAAATGTTTTAGTGTTTTCTTTTGTCTGTATAATGAAAGTCCGTGAGGTCCAGTGTTTTACTGTATGGACAACTATCCCTTAAAACTTACATTGTATGGGGAAAGAACATTGTGCACGTTCTTCTAGAAGAAAGAAAGTCATAGACATTATTCACCTTGGGGCTTAAATTATAAAATTTTAATTTTAGAGTGAACTACTCCTTTAAATTAATGCACTAATTCTATTTCTCTGCCCTACTTTCAAACTGCATAACCATTGGCTAGAACTAAAGAGTAGAGTACTGGATACTACTATGGATTAAACAATGTTTTAGAAACATATTTTGTTATATACATGTATGCAGATAAAGTTTATATATAGAGTGACCATGTAGAAATCTCACACTGCCTTGGTACAGAGCTCAAACACACACTGAAAAGGCACCAGGACACATCTGCTCTAGTTTACCCTGTTCATTATAAATGTAATGAGCACTGGGAATTTTGTGGCCCCATAATTAGACTGTTTGTCAAGAGCACTTAAAGTGTCTCTTTCAGTGTAAGATTGTCACAGCCAGCTGCGTGTTGGAGGTTAGAGTTCAAACTTGACTGTTCAGACTTCAAAAATCTGGCCTAAATCTTTTAGCTGCAACAGGAATGCATTTTTGCCTTCTTGCTGGAAGGTTAAACACTGGTCCATTTAAAGCCTTTGCCACTGTGTTTTACCGCATTATATATATATATATATATATATATATATATATATATATATATATATATATATATATATATATATATATATATAGCATGCTATGATTAAAATAGCAGCAGTGGATCAAATTAGACTGTGTAGTTAACAACTTTATTTTTCATGAGGCTTTTTA
The DNA here is from genome assembly GCF_949152265.1 of Phoxinus phoxinus. Classification (NCBI taxonomy): domain Eukaryota; kingdom Metazoa; phylum Chordata; class Actinopteri; order Cypriniformes; family Leuciscidae; genus Phoxinus; species Phoxinus phoxinus. The sequence continues at coordinate 25,258,066 of NC_136896.1, read as the reverse complement.
ATAGATGGCATATTAATAGTTTACTTTTCCCACAGCTGGGCTTTGCTTACTAAAGAGTCGTAGGATTAAATACCATCAAGTTGACTGTGGCACAGCAAAAGTTTTTGTACCGCTTAAAACACTTGCTAACAAATATTTTTAGGGAGAACAAGCTCACCATGAAACAACTGCTCTTCATTAAGATATAAAATACACTCCAAATGTTCTCCGAGTTTTTAATACCTCATCTAGTGGTTGAATAAAATGTATGGTGAGAGAAGCAACAACATAATTACAGACTGCTGTAACTTTGGCTTTTGAAAAGTTTGAAAAACTCCTCAACACCATTTTAAATCTAAACTATATTACCAGGGAGTACATCTTGCTGGTAACACGTAAAGATATTGTTTGATGATGCTGTGGCCAACTTCCATATGGGAATGTAATTTAGAACTTGGTATGGGGACGTACGATTATAAGAACAGCGCTGGTCCCGACAACCCCAAACCTCCACATGAGGCAAAGTGCCATTAAGTGTTTCTTTAACTCTTCATTTATTTTTGATTGTCTATTTGTATCCAACCTAAAAAGCTGACACTTGTAATTGTAGCCAATTACATTGATGTTTCAGTTTTTAAGATTACAACAAATAATTGTTGAAATCTATAAAAAATATTTAGAATCTGAAATGCTTGATTAAATCTAATCAGAGTGTGTGTTTATAATCCGAAATATGCTGGTTTCCTGTCCTCCACAAGTGCTGATCCAGGCTTCAGTCTATGCAACTGAAACATTATAGTCTACTCCATCAAAACAGAAATAAATCATTAAAAACAAATGTGCACATAAACCTCTGTATACATAAAGTTCATGCTCATCAAGACAAATGTCTTGTGCATGTTCAGACTCACCAGTAATAAATGAAAGGCAAGTGCATAGACAGAGTGAATGTGTACAGTAGAACGTCAGATAAGAATCCAATAAACAAAGAATCATCAGTTTGCTGCATATCTTCTGCAGCACCCTGGAGCAACGCTGAGCTTGAGCAGAGCGCCCCCTGCCAGTCAGACGAGAACACCGTCACTACAGGCAAACAGCATACTAGAAGCCTAGTACACACTTCCTACAGTAGCCAAAACTGGGCTATTCAAGATCTTTCTTTTTTTTTTTTACATTGGTTAAACTAAATGACAAAATAAGCACAGTGCGTCTGCTGAATGACAACAATTAAACATGTGTTGTTAAATTGATACATATAAATTAATTTTAATTGAAAAAGGATATAGATCAGTGGTTTTCAAATGATTTAGCCTAAGAAGCCATCAAGTGGTGAGCCAAAGCATTACTGAAAAATAGTTTATTGTACAAAAGGTGATCCTCTGAAATAGAGGGCATGAGTTAATTTGTCACAATTCACTTTGATTGCAGTGATACAAGACTTAAATTTGTGCTTTTATCAGTATTTAACCAGCCCAATGGGCAATAACTACAGAATGGAGGCGGTTTGTTGTTTGCCTGTGCTGTCCTCTCCAGCTGTGCTCTGGTAATCGGCTGTTGAAATAATGTTTTTTGGTGAAAAAGAACACCATCGGAAGTTTATATAAGTTTATAAAAGGAAATATAAAAGGGCCTAAAACAGAACCTTGGGTAACCTCATATTATCAGATTAGGGCCTATAGGTAGAAGTTCATATTACCGGTATTAACAGACAATATTCCAGTTTTAAGATTGGGCATACACATTATCAATGCACTGCTTTACACACTCCAGGAAAATAGCCTGATAAGCATGTAAAAAGCAGTCTCTTTGACTTAACAAAACTACAATGGTAGAACTACCAATAACATAACAATAATAATATATCACTGTACACTTATGGCGTGGCAAACAGTTATGTTAAATTAAAAAGTAAGAGAGTAAAAACATCTTTATGTTGGGGCTGCTTCTGAAACACCATTTGTTTAGCTTGTAAAAGAAACTACTTATGAATCTGTTTGAGTTATCCAAATATTGACTCAGATCAACCACAGGAAAACCACCAGTCAAAAAGTCGCCAAAGGAAAGAATAACCTTTTAGTAAACGCTCATGTATTTTGCACAAAATGCTGAAAGGCATAGTATTCCTATAATGGAGGATTGTGGGACAATGGAAAACACAAATTTTGAATTGTCATATACTGCGATTTGTTTTGAAACATGAAGAGGTCTATTTGAATACAAACTCATACAAACATTAATTTCCCACCATCCATGATCTTTTGTTCTTCAAGGGATTATCTTGACACATTTTGATTATAATCTGATTAGATTAGTGATTCATGATTGCTCTCAATTTCCTTTAATTCTTAAGGACGTGTAATGTTAATGCAACAGTTGTTAATCATCGCCATTATTGATGCCATTGAGCTGAATACACAGTCTTAGTAGTGAAAATGTGCTAGCCCTCAGGCAAAATCAGTCAAATTCATATTTTAAAATATTATATAAATAAGATATAAATAAGGCAAAATGAAGCAGTGTGTTTAATTTGAACACAGTTGTGAATCTAACCAATGCTGCATGATTGATGCTGGTAAAATATTTATCCCATAAAGAAACAATCCTGCACAGTTGGACATGGTACTGAGCCAGCGGCTTCAACCTTGGGTCAAAGTCAGAACATTCACTTCTCTGTCCAGCTGCTGAAATGTTGCTCTGTTGGAGGATATGTGTAGGATGTTTCACTTTATTCTGCTACTATTTAAATAGCGTATTCTTTATAAGCCACTGCCCATGCCAGATCTACCAATTCACTTCTTTCATTGACAGAATATGGCTTTTATCTATTCTGTTAAAAAATTATCGTGATTTTAAAAGATGCTACGGTGAAAAATTGGTAATTGGTTAACACAAAGTTTCCGTACTATATACGGTGAATAACTGTGATAGATCTAACCATGAAGTACAGTAAAATACTAACATTTACAGTAAAATACCGCTAAAAATAATTTTTGGACATGAAAAAACAAACAAATCGTATAATTTACAGTGAAGAAACACAGTGAACTTCACATTTGATGTATTTTTTGTTGAAATAACTATAGTTTCTAATCAGTTATGTACATTAGGGTTTTATGTTACATTTTATTGTTGTTAAATTAATGTTTATTGCATTTTTAAAATTTCATGTTTCACCATGATGGCGTTTAGTGTTTGTGTGAATGAGACTGTGCAGCTTTTATACATTAGCATTAACTTTCTCAGCTTGTGAATAAACTGCTTGTTATGAGTTTTAATTCATCATGTTACTCTAATCACCACTTTGATTAGTGATTGTCAGTGTATTACAATGGTAAAAAACAGATATTAGTACTTTTATATCTGTGAATTAACATTATATCAGATTTTTTTTACTGTAAATTTAGGTCAAAATCTGTAAAACCTAAAATGTTGCTACTGTATTTTTTACTTCTGGCAACCAGAGACTGGTATGTTTTAAAAACATATGTTTCTAAAGTACTCATTTATTTACGCTACCATTCAAAAGTCTTCAAAAGTCAAGAAAGATTTATTATTTGAAGAAATTAACACTTTTATTCAACCAGAACACGTTCAATTGATCAAAAGTGACAGTAAATACATTTACATTCAATATTTCTATTTCAAATAAATGCTGTTCTTTTGAACTTTCTGTTAATCAAAGAATCCAGACAAAAAAAACAGTATCACGGTTTCCTCAAAAATATCTGTTTTTCACACACAACTGTTTTCAACATTGATAATAATAAGAAAAGTTTCTTAAGCACCAAACCATTAGAATTAGATTTCTGAAAGAAAAAAAAAAGAAAAGAAAAAAAATAAAGAATTAGATTTCTGAAGGATCATGTGACACTGAAAATCTTTGCCACCACAGGATTTACTCCTTTTACATTTACCTTACATTTTCAAATATATTAGATTAGAATACACTCATTTTATATTGTAATACTATTTCACATAATTGCTATTTTTACTGTATTTTTTAGAAAATAAATGCAGCCTTGAGCAGAAATTCGTACTTTTGACCAGCGTGTCAAACATTTGACTTTTAGTGTAACTATGCTAAATGGATGTCATATATTAGCCTTATGCAAGCTTTCAGCCCACAATGGGACATAGGAGCAGCCTGACTACAGATCTGTTTTTGAATCATTAGTAAAAGAGGACAGCGAGGGAGAGCTGGATTGATGGCTCTGCCTCGGACGAGGCTCGGGTACAGTGAGGAGTAATTAAACAAGCTTTAGGAGATGCATTTATCAGTCAGCGAGTGTCTTACCCGCTGATTCAGGATCCTTCACCAGTCTACCTGATAAGAGAAATGACCCCAGGAGCCACGACTTGCCTGAAGGGAAAGAAGATTGATGCATATAAACACAAGATACAGTGAGATTCGTCAGATGAATGAGTAAACCCATCACCCCCAACACTCTCTTATTTAAAAAACAACAATGTACTGTAATAGAGGCATAATCACATTCTTTATAATAACGACAAAAAATACGACTGAAAAGATTTAGACACAGTTACACAAAGGCTGGGGAAGCTATTTTGAAATTGTATAGTAGCTTTGAACAAAGCAGTCAAACTTGTCTTTTTATTCTTTTGGAATTAAAATTACAATCATTTTTTTACAGTTCAGAATCCAGAACATAAATCAGAAAACACATAAAAATGTAAATAAAAACCCACATGAAAATGTAAACATAATTCATAGGACAGCTATTATTGTTAAAGGGGTGTTAAAATGCCATTTTCACAAGATGTAAAATAAATCTCTGATGTCCCCAGAGTGTGTGTGTGAAGTTTTAGCACAAAATACCCCAAAGATATTTTTATATAGCATGTTAAAGTTGTCACTTTTTGAGGGTTTGCAAAAACGCACCGTTTTGTGCCTGGCCCTTTAAATGCAAATGAGGCGGGGTTACAGGAGTTTAGCTGCGATTACCTCACGCAGACACACTAAAATGACAGAAACTGTTCTGTCTTTAATTAAAACGGAGTCAGACACAGATGGAGAGACTCAAGAAGAAGTGACAACATGTAGAATGCAACAGGACGTCTCTGAATGGTTAGTTGATGAATTTATGTTGCTGATGTGGAGTTAACTATCTTCAATTCTGATATTCTGTCATGGTAATCTATAAATCACTCGTATAGGAACTGTTGTGAGATGCACACTTTCTATTGCATGTGAAAAGATGGATGCTAAAGTTTGAGCTGACTCACAAATGTACTCTTATACAACAGCTTTTCCTCTTCTCAACATGGACTGCATGTCCCCGGGGGCGGGGATTATGTACATTTTAGGGTTGGTGATGTCACTAATAACAGAGGAATGTTGTGTAGTCCATACCAGCTGTTTGTTGTAGTCCTTTTCTTTAAAAGCAAATATCTTCCTTTGCTTTGAACTTTGAGCGTTGTAACTTTGCAGATGTTGTTTATTCTCAAACAGCAACTTTACCACCCATTTAAAATAAAAGAAAAGTTATATTGTTATTGTTTTATGAATTAAATTCCTTTTTGTTAATTAATTTAAGGATAATTAAATTAAAACGGAATTAAAGAGGTTCTGATGAAAATCTTTGGGGAAAATAAGACAGATTTCATAGGCGGCCCTAACTAGTGTTCTTCTTTATTTGTGAAGGCGCAGTGCAATGCCCAGATCAAAAGACTATTGAGCACAGTCTGACTTCCTCTCCTGACTCTGCCATTGATGTTTAAACAGCGCTGTACTGTCAACGAGAACAGAAGACATGGACTTTGGTTTTGATCATGATTCCCTTGACATCCGTTAACCCTGCATCCTCACATCCTGTCCTTCTCAGTCTTAAATAGCCCCATTATCTCCCACTGTATTTTAAGATGCCAAAAATTATCATTGATATTGTTACTACACACGTAATTATTTTTCTCATAAAGAGCACTACGTAAACACAAGTCTATCAAATAACAAATTTGGAGTTCGTATATTTAGTCCAGAATATGAGGCAAAGCAATTTTCACAATATAATGACCTGCCTTAATCAGGCTTATTTGTTAAGTATTGAATCAAGTCAAATTTATTTATATATAGCGCTTTTCATAACGCACATAATTTCAAAGCAACTTATTCATTTAAATAATTTATATATTATGCATTATTCACTTGTGGTACCTTAATTAAATCTCAAAATTGTCATTATTCACATGAATAATTCATAATTAGGACTCCAGCTTTTGATGTTTATGGTTTTCAGAACATTAGTTCTGCAGTCTGGTAATATTTGTTATTTTCATTAGGTGAAGATATTTTGCTACACATTCGAGTGCTTCCCCCCCCAGCAACAAGAGCACAGAAAACACAAAGGCCAAGATTGAACTGCGGTCTTAGACGTATTGAAAACCTGACCATCAGAAAGTACAGCATGCTCTGTCCTGTCCCGTGCAGTGGCTGAATCCATTCTGCCGTTCAAGCGTACTTTCACACACTGTACCTGACCATGCTCCAACTATAGACTGGTATAAACTGGATTGGTAAGGAAAAGTCTATACAAACATATGAAAATAAATAATAATATTTGTAGGCTATATACATGCATCTTAAAAAAAAAAAAAAACATTTAGATATAATCAACAACTTTAAATAAATAGTCTGTTTATTTCATTCGCAATGCTTCATGGGATTGTAGTTCTTTCCTTTGCTGAAGCCGTTAAGTACACAGTCTTGGACAACCTTTGTCTTTCTGTCCGATTTTCAAATCAGTTTTTAATTCAAATAAAAGTTTGTAATGTTGGGTTATAATGTTGGGTTATAATGCTTATAAGCCAAACTAATGCTTAAATAGTAAAAAATTGGGCATGAACATGAAATTAGTGCATATTTACATTTGAAGCATATTGTATGTTTTAGGCTACAGCATAAAAAATAGCCTGCATTTGACCAAATTTCCTGTTTATATGGTTATATGGTTGTCAACAAAATGGATGCTAAATCATTTGGGTTTAAATTCCACAATAAACAAGAATAAACCTGGTGTCCTCTGGGGAAAACCGTTGTAGAAAGGGACTTTGAACTATTGAGCTCACGTGAGGGATGATGATGGTGAGGGATGATGATGGTGCATGCCTTGCACCCACACCTAAAGTTGCCGTTAAGAGTGAATGAATAAAAAAACAATGTTTTTGTCTTACAGGGAAATATCTTACAGCGATTACAGGAACGCTGGAGGCGGAGAACAGATGAGGGAACTAGAAGACAGGATCTTGGAGAAATCTTAGAGAGTAAATATCTCAGGTAAGTCTTTTGACAGGTAAGTAACCCATAATCCAAGTATTAGACCACACACTGACTGTGACTGAAGTGTGTGTGCTTAAACAGTGATCATGAGCGTGCTGATCACTGAGTAAGTGCAGGTGATGAGCAGGAGGAATGCTGGGAATTGTAGTTTTGAGTGATATTGCTGGACTGTGTGTGAATGGAGTATAGCGTGCAGGGAAATGGGGAACTGACAATATGTTACATTCTCTGCAAAAATCTGATGACCAGTAGTGCGGGAAAAGGCTCCCTTTTATGATTTCCATTTATTTATTTAATAACTTTTTGAGTAAATGTGCAAATTCACATTATATGTTCATTTTGCCACCTCCAGTATACTGGCGTTGTGCAGTCATGATTCACTTGTATTTGTACAATTATGAGAAGGAGATTTGTTTGAATTATGGTAATGAGTAAATTTACTTAATAATATTTTTCTATAACTCTGTGGTTTAATTTTCCCACATGCTATACATTACAGTTTTTTTATATCTTATAACTAAGCTGTATTAATTAATAAGTAAAAAGTGTGCTATTGTTACCACCCCCGTTTTTAACAGCCTTTTTAAAATTAAATGGTAATCTAAAGATGACATGTCTGTCATTTAACAGGCAAAAAACATCACCGCCACGTAAAACATTTGTGTGTAAGAAGTACTCTTCTACTGTTATCTCATGAGGATGTGGTCATGTTAAAATATACATGCATATGAAATATATGTATACTGTATATCATTAGAATTCATGGATACTTTTGAATGGACATCAATGGAGAAATATGTTTTTAGGAACAAGATGGTGTAGTGACTAACTGGACAATGCTAAATGACCGAATCATAACCTGTAGTTTAGGAAAGGACCAAGGTCTCCATAATATTTAATCATTCAAAAACATTCAGTTGAAAAATCATTCTAGCACTTTCTCATTCTGGCAGTCTTTTCATCCGGTTTTAGTGAACTCTATACACAGGTCATTTATAAAAGTATACAGATGGTTTCACAAGCTCTTAACAAACAAGCTCAAGATAAATAAACCATAATGATTTGTGTTGGTAAGATCTATATGTGTACAGTATGTGTGTTCTGTTCTGATACATCCAGTGATAGGGATAATCATGTCGAGTCTCACTGCCTGCCAAACTGACACTTTTATTTCAACAGCTAAATCATCGTTGGTGTCTCCTGAAAATCTGTTGTAAATCAAATCTTGAATTAAACATTCTCCCCCCAAAACACACACACACACACACACACAATTCAACTCTTGTGTCTTATATTGTAAGTGCCTATGTTGTTGTTTCTACTGTAGAATATTTAAATATGGAAAGTGTACGATATTTTAAAGTCAAACCCTCAAAATGTCCTTTGAAATGTTGTTTTTACAGAACATATCATGCCAATCAAATCTGAGAAAGTTATGTTTCTCTTACTATCGCAATATCTGATGATCTGTACAGGAAAAATGTTCTGCCGGTGTAAATTTTTCCATGAGCATAATTCTGCATGCTCACAGAGGGGTAATGTGGGAAGACATATGGATATAATCAGGAGAGAGGTCCCTTGGGGGTCCGCGCATGCCCCGAACCGCTGCAACAAAGGCACTGTCCCACATGTTTGAAATGGGACGTAGGAAATCTGAGACTGTGAAATGTGTAGGAATGGATTATGCTTCTCTCCAGGCATAAATAACGTCACGCCCCACCCTTCTTTGAAATGGAAATATTACCCACAATCCTCAATTGAAGGTTTTCTTCATTTGGGTTAAGCCGAGCTGGTTAGGGAGTTGATTATAGTCTGTCCACAGCAGTCTGGTTAGCTATATTTTTTCAATCCAGCCAAATGGCATTTTTGAATAATGACCATGACAAACACTGAAAAAAAAAATCTCTGAGATTTCTGATAAATAGCTTAGTATCGCATCTATCAAGTTTTCAACCAGTGGGTTTGTTTTGCACCACTAGGTGGCGTTATTTACCTGTTTAAAACAGCTCCTTATCTACTGTCTGTCCAGTTGTGGCTTTCTCTCAAGATCAACAATCAACATCCCATCCAGCCACAAACAAGATCTCACATGTTCCTCAGAAATATAAGGCAGAATCTGTTCAATAATAACAGAGTGTAATTACAGTTATTTTTGTAATTCCCCTCAAGGGTTTGGGATTTGGTGTCTTGGATCTAACATGTGTTTTGGAGAACCGCCTTTGTTCATTCCTTTGGACTTTGGAAAATGTGAGACAGCCAAAAACCAAACACATTTATTTCTCGTTCTTACTCTACCTTTCATCTGGGCCTCTTTTTTGGCCATAAACTATGGGTTTTATATTACAAACAGATAGATTTACAATATTAAAATGTTATTTTTTTTTTCATTTAGTTTTTGAGATTCTTTTTTGGATCATCAAGAAAGGGTTTTACTTTTAAAATGAGTATATTGTGGAAATAATTATACTTTAAAATAATATACTTAAGTGTGAACTGAATGTAATGTTTTCGGACACCTAATTTCATGTTATTTACAATTGAATGAAAATGTATTTAGATTACATTTACATTAAATGTGATTAGTAGAACTTTTGAGCATTTTTTGACCCACCTAATGGGGACCTATTATCCCACCTTTTACAAGATGTAATATAAGTCTCAGAATATGTCTGTGAAGTTTCAGCTCAAAATACCCCAAAATACACTCAAAAATGCTGGGTTGTTTCAACCCAATTTTGGGTCAAATATGGACAAACCCAAATGTTGGGTTAAAAATTTTAGTTAAAAATTTAACCCAGCGGCTGGGTTTGTCCATATTTGACCCAAAATTTTCATGCATGTATCTTTAAATGCAAATGAGTTGCTGCTTCCCACTCTCCTGTTATTAAACAATCATTTAAAATGCACTTTAAAGTAAAACGTGGATGCACTTTAAAGTAAAACTGTAATATTATATTTAACACTACAAAGTGCAATTTTTAGAAGCAATCATGAAAGGGTACTGTCCTTAAGTAGAATTAAGTGACTTAATATTATACAGTATTACAGTTTATTATATTATCTGCAAGTTCAGTGCATTTTCAATACAGTTAAGAGTGCTTTTTCACTAGACATTGGATCATGTGGAATTCAAGTTTAATCTCAAACTTTCCTGAAAATGACACGTTTACAATGTATTTCTTGGTGTAGATGGTGTAGTAGTGTTTCCAGGTGGGCTCAGATGTATGGACAGGCCTGTGTGAAGCATTGGCTTACTCACCACATGGCTCTTTTACAAGGCTTCTCAACTCACCACAGAACACGAAGTGCTTTCCCACACTGTACACCACAATGTCAGCTTTTATTGCGCCTCTCTTTGATTGGAGATGAGAAGGACACCGAGTTTTGCAGATGTTAAGGTACATTGCCGTCTGTCCCTAAAGGTTGCGTACCTCTCACAAAGGGTCACTCTCAAAGATCCAGATTTCCAAACACTGGCAACAAAAGAGGCCGTGACTGTGCCTCAGCAGAGCTGGGGAATAAATAGGGACGTCTTAACAGAAATGCCATTGAGTAAGACTGCCTGGAAATGTCACAATGTAATAAGAGTGTTTGTTATTTGTGGTCATTTCATACAGGCTTGGCAGCACATCTGAGGGAACCTTGGAAAACATCTAGATCTGAGCTTCTTGCAGTAATGGCCCTCTTCAGTGCAGTGTCTGCCTTTTTATACCCCCAAGTCTCTGTCATTGTTCATTGTTTCCTCAGAAGTTAGTTTTCAGACTGTATGTCTGGCATTTCAAAATGTGCGCTTACTTACATTATTAAAAGTCTGTAAAAAAATATATACAGCTCAATGCACTGTTGATATGAAGGAACTTTCTGCATTGATTTGTCACAGCCTAGGGGTTGTACATGTATTTTTAATTACACATTGATTGAATTGCATAGTGTTGTGTTTTAGAGGTAATGGGAATCTACAGAAAATTTGGTAATTAATCCGTTTTTCAATTGATTTTTTTTTTCTTCTTATAGTGACCTGTTCTTATTTAGAAAGACCCTATTCTTTGTGGTAAACTGTGGCTTGTGGCCACAATAACACCCTTGCATTTGGGTTTGTGGATGGCGTTGGAACCTTTTTGGATAGCATTTGCCTTGACATGCTTTCTGTGGCTCCTTGTGGAATCGATATATTTCCTGTTGAGGATAAATTAACCACTAAGCAAATATAGACCTAAAGCTAAAAGCTGAAGGCAGCTGATTCTTATATGATGGCCACAGGAGTGTTGCTAACACACATGCAAAACTGTCCAGTCTGTGTTGTTTTATTAGAGGATCCCAGAAAGGATATTCCAGTGTTTCTAGTGATATTTGCCAAGCAACACTATTATTATTGTCCATAGAAACCCACTTTAAATTATACAAGTTGAGTATAGGCTTTATATAAGATAGGGAGTATATCGGCTATATCCAAGTGAACCGGCTTCTCGAACAAGAAAATATGTAGGGCGAGGCTTGATTTCGTCAGTCGGGAACAAACAAGCTTTTAACCACGGGTTATTATCGTTCTAAACACCGCTTTTAACCCCCGGGTAAAGGAACGTTTCACACTTGCGATTTAGAAGCGAGGTTAGTCATTGCCAAACTTGTAGGCTATAGGCCTAGTGTGTGAAAGTGAAACAATGCGGTGTTAGAATGTTACAGCTAAAAGCTTAGCAACAGACAATGAATCGCGTATAGGCCTACTCAAATTTGCATGCTTTGGACAGTCACGGAAACACTGAGCGTCTGAAAGGAAAAATGTCACATTCTGACTGAAAACGCGACAATTGAACGTTCGCAAAGACCCACCCCCCTTAGTTACTGTCGCTATGTCCGACAAGCTACGCCGCTCTCACGCCACACCATGTTCTCACGCAGTGAAAAATACATCGCGGAGCAGAGAGGAGACTGACAACACGCTGACAGGCCAGGTTACTTTTCTGTTACTTTTGATATTAAACATATTAAACAAAGTCTCACCTTTCAAATTTGGTCATTTTTTTAAAGAAATTTAAACAATAAATACCGTTTTGTGGCTCATTAATGTGTATGACAGATCGCTGTAGAGCATCAGTTAAAGCTGCTTGTGAACCGATCATCTCTTCCTTCTAGTTCATTTATAGCATCAAATAAACATGAATGAAGATAAGAAGGAATGTTGTTTTAACCGCGGAAAGGCGTCAGTACACTCCGTTTTTCAAGTTAAAATCCTCCTATGTTAATCTACTAACTCTCCTGACTGCTTTGTCGGACAAAATGGCGGATGGCGAAGTATGATTGGTCAGATCACCTGTCAATCAAGCTCCCTGCGAAGGGTCAATTAGAGCGAAGAAGAGAACTTTTAATTTTTACCTTTAAAATCCGAAAAGTCTCTCATCCAACAAACTCGATAGTAGGCCTACAAATACCAGGATGCGCAGTAGCCTACTATAGCTTTTACGTTAACAGGTCACAAGCTGCGTTCATCCAATCAATGACACTGATACCGCAAATATGCAAATAACGTTAACGTAGCCTAAGGTTTAGGAATGTATACTACAGTGAAAACGTCATTTTATGAATAGGCCTACCCAGAGATTAATTGTTACCTCCAGGTAAATTATGAGCAGTGTGAAACGTAAAGCTTTGTGTGATTTGTATATGTACATTTCTGAAATATAACTTGTGTACAGTCACCTGATAACAGATCACTCTAATGTAAAGACAATCATTTTCTGTGAAGCTGCTTTGAAACAATATGTACTGTGAAAAGCGCAATACAAATAAATGTGAATTGACAATTTAAGTGAGTTAATACATCAGTTGAGGAGGGATGGCAAATTGGACATCTTTCTCTCTTCTGAACAACGTAATCAATCATTCAATATTTGTCCCTCATTTGGAGGCAAATGGGAATACAAAAATTATATTTGCTGTCATCAAATATCCCAACTATGACGACATCTGCTTCTGAGAACCCCAGAAATGTGAAAAGGGTTCATCATATTGAAGTGGATCAGAAAGCAACCACACAGAACACCTTAACCACTTAGCAACATCACCCACAACATCCTAGCTTCTCATGGCGGCGAGTTTTGCACAGGTGAACACCACTCACTAGGAAAAATGTTTTAAAAAAAAAATCTATACAGAATTGTAAACAGTAATATAGACAGTAATAAAGTCAATATCATCTACTCTCAGAGTTTCTGGTACAGGTATGCCTCAGTGCTCAAGGCTATTTGCATCATTATTTACATAATTAAAATTTGCTTGTGCAACATTCAAATTTATTTTTGTTTTGCATCTATAAATTTTATACTCAGATGACTAAAGTGTGACATTTGTGCTTTGGTGTACTAAGCGGAAACTTATGACTTATGTAAGTTCAAAATGCACTAGTTTCTGTCCTGAGGGTCTGATTCCCAGGGAATGCATGAGCTGACCAAATGTATACTTTGAATGATAAATGCTTTGCATAAATGCATCTGCCAAATGCACCCTTGTGGGGGAAAAAAGTGTACTTAGTTAGGTGTATATAATGTGCACTTGTCTTCATATCTTAAAATTATATATAAAAAAAATATTACATTATTTATTTGATAAAATACAATCTATTAATCAGTTAAAAGGAGAGTTAACTCCTTAACACTTTTTTCTTAACACTTAAATACACTTAATGAAAGTGTACTTTGTAAAATGAAAAGTGTATCTATGAAGTACAATTTAAATCATTATGTTTTAATCATCTTTTTTCTTGCTTTAAAGTACACATATCTTGATGTGTTGGACCTATCACCGGGACCTATCATCAAATTCTGTATGAAAATGTGCCATGAAAATTATTGTAATAGTTGCATAGTCTCCAGAAATAGGCTCCATTTACCTAAAATAGTATTTCTTAAATTATTCTTTTGGCTTCTTGGTTTGAAATATGACTCCATGTAAGAGTCACCCAATGATGTAAGAGGCCACAGTGTGAATAAGCGTCAAGATCAAATGTGTTCTATAACATGGTGAGCTCAGTGACCACAAACTGACCAAACAAATCAGCTGTGACATCATTTCTGATTCTCAAGAAAAATGCACAGTAGTTAGACTCATATGTACATTTGAAGCACTTCCCCATAATGCTTTGGGGAAACAATTCATTTCCTCTTGAAATGCTCTTAAATAGCCACTAGGTGTCATCCTATGGACACATATTCTGTGTGAGCCTCCTCAATATGTCTTTTAAGAAGTTGTGCATTCGATCCACACCACAGTTTGTCTGTCCAAGCACAGGTCCCTGTTGAAAGACCCATTCGGATAATATATTTGGTGTATTTGTCTATAATGAGTCTGAAGCTTATTTACTCTAATGTGAGGGCAGTTTTCATGCTCACACACTATATTTGGTCTGAATGATCACTGTTGTCGTTCATAACTCACTTGAAAGGTGAAAATGAGACAAATCTTTCTGTACATTCTGCATGAAATGGTTGGACAGGTGATATTTTTATTTCTTGCTGCTATTGCTATTCACATGCAGACGGTATTAAAAGTCATTGTGGGGAACATTTCAGTGGACAAAACTGCACTTTCAGGTGTTAGGCAGGTGTCAACATTGTTTTGGTCCATTCTTCCTGGATGAGAAAACTGTACATTTTAAAATGTTAATAAAAGATCATTTTTAGGCGTACACTAGCATACAGATTTTAGCATCAAAGCTAAAATCATATGCTAACAACATATGATGTACTTTAACTAAACATCATGAAACTCCAATTAGAAAATGCCAAATCAATGTAAAGGTTTAAAATACACTACGGTGCGGTTTTACAGACAGATCATGTATAGAGCGCCCCTGGTGATACTTCGAGCACAGTTTTATGTTGTGTCGAGCCTTCTTAGTGTTTTAAAAATAGCGATTTTGATGCTATCGTAGATGTGCCCCATGCACTCCCATTCAAATGGCATTTTGACCAAAAACTAAAATACGGTCAATCTTAAAAGTGGCGTTTCCATTCTAATTATGCTTTTACACGAAAGTTTAACTCGAGTAGATAAAAAAAGAGCCTAGGTTCAATTTTGGCAACAGTTACCCATTAAGCATGAAAGCTGAGAGGTCTGAGTCACATTAAAGTTGGCATGAAATGGAAGTTGGGATAGTTATTTCTTGACTATTGTGTACCCAAACACACAAATGAACTTGAGGAAATGACTAGAAGTATGGGCACCATTTCTACATGGGAAACTGTTGAACCGATCAAATTAAAAAAGGTCAGAGAGAAATGTACTGCACCATGAACAGTATTACTCTCACTATCAAGAGAGAAACTCGTAATTTAGAGCGCAAATGGAGACAAACTCCCTTAGAGGTCTTTAGAATCGCATGGAAAGATAGAAATTCCTGTTATAAAAAGGCTCTAAAAGCAGCCACAATAATCCAAGGTTCTTGTTGAGTACAATGGCAAGATTAACAAATAAACAGACATCACCTCAACTGAATATTCCATTACAGTTTAGTAATGACTTTATGAATTTCTTCACTGAGAAAATTGAAAGCGTCAGGAGTACAATGGTAAATGTACAACCTTTGACAGCGTTTTATGATTCAGCATCAATTATTGCCCCTCAAGAACAATTGCAGTGCTTTACAACTATAGGACAGGAAGAGCTAAATAAACTTATAATTGCATCTAAACCAACAACATGTTTATTAGATCCAATACCCACAAAACTACTGAAAGAGTTTTTACCTGTAGCAGAAGAGCCTCTTCTCAATATTATTAACTCGTCTCTGTCTCTAAGACTGTTCAAGCTGGCGGTTAGTAGGCCTCTTATTAAAAGGACTGCATTTATATATTTCACAGACCCAATGGCCACCAAAGCGCTTTGTTGCCTCACATTCACCCACTCATACACCGACGGCGGTGTCAGCCATGCGAGGCGCCATCCAGCTCGTCGGGAGCAGCTGGGGTTAGGTGTCTTGCTCATGGACACCTCGGCACTTGGTCAGGTGGAACCGGGGATTGAACCACCAACCTTCCGGTTTGTAGATAACCTACATGAACCACTGAGTCACTGCCGCCCCGGTTATTAAGAAACAACAATTATATCAAAATGAATGAACAAATTACAGACCCATTTCAAATCTTCCATTTATGTCTAAAATACTAGAAAAAGTTGTGTCTGCTAAATTGTGCTCCTTGAAAAAAACTAAATATCTATATAAAATTTTCAGTCCGGTTTCAGGCCTAATAGCACAGACACTGCAGTCGTTAAAATTACAAATAACTTACTTCTAGCTTCTGACCAAGACTGTATCCCAATACTAGCAATGCTGCGTTCGAAACTATTTTAAAATACTCTTACTGACTACAAAATTACACTGGTGTTCAGGTGTAAGTTGGTGTAAGGTGGTTTATATTGTATCCGTGCCTATCAGACCGTTACAATTTTGTCACGGGGAAAAATTATAAATAAATGATGGAGTGCCACAAGGATCTGTGATAGGCACTCTGCTTTTTTCAATATGTATGCTGCCACTTGGTAATATTATAAGAAAACATGGAATTAGTTCCCACTGTTATACCGACGATGATATACTAAGTTATATATTTCATCGCAACCAGATGAAATCTCTAAATGATCTAAGGTGACAGTGTGTTAAAGATATAAAATATTGGATGACCTGTAATTTTCTTATAAGATTGATTGAGGTCAGATAAGATTGAGGTATAACTTATTGGACCAGAAACCTGTACACAGAATCTCTTTGCATTTAGAAGGATGTACTGATACTTCATCCTCTATGACCTGGGTGATATATTAGACAGCAACGACTTTCGAAAATCATATTTCATGTTACAAAACTGTCTTCTTCCACCTCAGAAACGTTGCTAAGCTACAGAACATGCTATCTGTTTCTGATGCAAAAAAGTTAGTTCATGCATTAATGACCTCTAGACTAGATTACTGTAATGCATTACTACTGCGGGTTGTCGTGCATCTTCAATAAACAAGCTACAATTAGTCCAAAATGCAGCTGCTAGAGGTCTAGGTCGAGAAAATATGATCACATGACACCAATTTATCATCTCGGGTTACCTGTTAAGTTCCGTATCAATTACAAAATACTGACCTATAAGGCTCTAAACAGTTTAGCTCCTGTGTATTTAACCGATCTTCTATCACCCTACAATCCATCACGCTTTTTAAGGTCACATAACTCTGGGCTTCTGGTAGTACCTAGGATATCTAAGTCCACTAAAAGTGGGAGAGAGTTTTCACATTTAGCTCCGGAATAGCCTTCCTGATAATGTTCAGGGCTCAGACTCACTCTCCCAGTTTAAATCTAGATTAAAGACGCATGTCTTTAGCCGAGCATTCCCATAATTAATCGTAAAACTTTGTACTCCAGTTATATCAAATCAAATGCACATGATTTGAACAGCAGCTACGCTAATTATTTTCCATTTGCTTTTCTGTTTTTTTCTTGGGATGCCCATCCATAACTAGAAAGTATGTCAGCTCCAGTTTGGATCTAGCCTCTGAAGACTTCAGTTGTCCCAACACCTGTGAAGAAATTACCCAACTCCTGCAAAGACTTCAGATGACCCAACACCTGTGAAGAGATGACCCAACTCCTGCGAAGACTTCAGATAACCCAACACCTGTGAAGAAATTATCCAACTCCTGCGAAGACTTCAGATGACTCGACACCTGTGAAGAGATGACCTAACTCTTGCGAAGACTTCAGATGACCCAACACCTGTGAAGAGATGACCCAACTCCTGCGAAGACGTCAGATGACCCAACAAATGTAAAGAGATGACCCAACTCCTGCGAAGACTTCAGATAACTCAACACCTGTAAAGAGTAGGGCTGTTGGAACGAATTCCGAAATTCGAATTTAATTCGAATATTTAAAAAATCAATACTATTCGAATGCTGAAGTTACTATTCGAATATTGCTTTTTTTTTCTTTTTTTTCTTTTTTTATAATATGCAATCTTGCCTTTCTCGCCAACTTGGCTTACACACGCATGTGAAAATGAAATGCTTTTGTTTCGTCTGATAAACAATACATTTTTTAATCGTAACACAATTGTGCGCGTTATCCACGCTGCATCGTCATAACAACTGTCAAAAATGGCGGCGAGGAATGTCTCCACGGAAACGGAGATCACCACTCCTGACAATTTGAGAAGCGATGTGTGGAAGGTGTTTGGATTTCAAATCATAAATGGGAAAATCACAAATAAAGAAGACTGGCAATTTGCAGAATATGCCAAATCTGAATGAAATATCACTCCTCAACTTGCAACCTTACTGTGCGTTCACACCGGACGCGAATAGCGCGTCAAATTCTTGCCTGCCGCGTCTAGTTATACGCTTGACCACTGTCCATTCACGCGTCAAGAGCGTAACGGTACGTTCACACGGGGCGTGAGCGTCAACGCTTGACGGAAGGCGTGGCTGAAGTTTGGCACGACGCCATGGTCATAGCAGCGTCAGCCAATGAAATTAGACAGGAATGACAGGATGAACGTGATGAACGTGATTGGCTGCCGCCTGGCTACTGTATTTGCATAGAGCGATCCTGATTGGCTGACGCTTCCGCCTGCGGCGATTCACTGGCGTTGCTCGCGGCAGAAGTTGAAAAATTCTCAACTTCTGCTGCGAGCAACGCCAGTGAAGCGCCGCCGACGGATCCACAATTCATTTCGGCAAAGCTTGACGTCACCCATTCAAAGTCAATGGGAAGCGTTGACGCTCACGCCCTGTGTGAACGTACCGTAACGCGTCTTTGCATTGACTTAACATTGAAATCACTCGCGCCTGACGCGCTATTCGCGTCCGGTGTGAACGCACCATTAGGGCACATCTGACAACGCTACACCCTGACAAACTAGGCGATCTGTCCAAGGAACCGCTGCTAAAACAGGCAAGAATGACTTCTTTTCTGCCTCTCTCTTCATCACGGGGCTTACCAGCTGTCTGCCAAAAGGCGATTACAGACAAACTGACACGGTTTATCTGTAAAGTTATGAGACCGATCAACATCACGCAGGGGTCTGGATTTAAAGATTTTATTCACGAGCTTGAGCCAATGGTAGCCTACACGGTTAGCCGCGCAACAATCACTGACAGAGTTGTGAAACTCTGACACAACAGCAGACAACTGATCAGTGGAAAAATGTCCATTAAAGTTGCCAAATTAAAGTCATTCATTTTTTTCCGCTGTTTTATTGTTAACAACAAAAAAACGCGATCACCCGTTTCTAAATGTTTATTGTAATGTTAGCTTTCCCTCTAGTGGACAGAACGTGTAACAACAATCAAATCCTATAGTGGCATTGACGATTCATAAGCCTGTGTAATGTTGCAAATATTAATAATAGGATGAATTTGAGCATTTAATATTCGAATATTATTCGAATATTAAATAAAATAAGGAATGAAATTCGAATAGTATTATAGAGGAAGATTGACAGCCCTAGTAAAGAGATGACCCAACTCCTGCGAAGACTTCAGATAACCCAACACCTGTGAAGAGATGACCCAACTCCTGCGAAGACTTCAGATAACTCAACACCTGTGAAGAGATGACCCAACTCCTGCGAAGACTTGAGATAACCCAACACCTGTGAAGAGATGACCCAACTCCTGCGAAGACTTCAGATAACCCAACACCTGTGAAGAGATGACCCAACTCCTGCGAAGACTTCAGATAACCCAACACCTGTGAAGAGATGACCCAACTCCTGTGAAGACTTCAGATGACCCAGCAAATGTAAAGAGATGACTCGAGAGGACTCCTGCAAGGACTTTAAATGAAGCAAACTCTGAATCACCATGCACCAATGCTAAATGTTCTATATATCCTATCATTTGTTAACAACATGTATTTCAATGAGCTGCCTTAAATGAATACATTGTTTAAATTCATACATTATTAGCTAACTTTATGATTTGTATATGTGCATTTCGGAAATACATAACTTGGACACAGTCACCTGATAACAGATCACTCTAAATTGTAATGCAGGCATTTTCTGTAAAGCTGCTTTGAATCGATATGTATTGTGAAAAGAACTATACAAATAAATGTGAATTGGAATGAATTGAATATTATGACGTATATATTCAAGTGAAACAGCTTCTCGGCCAAGAAAAACATGTTGGCCCGGTCTTGATTTAGGCCCAATCCCAATCCTATTTTATACCCTTTCGCCTACCCCTACCCCTGTGTCTACCCCTTCAAACAGGGTGGCAAGAGGTAGCGGTGAAAATATTCCCTCAAAAAATGGGACACCACTACTACAACGTTGCACGTCATCATACATCCTTGTTAGCTCGTTGAAGGAGATGCGCCGATGTTTAGATGCCGCCGTCAGCTGTGGTCATCTTAGTTGCTTGGGTTCCAGCTATTTTTTCAAGTTCTAAAATGACACAAAAACAACGTATCAAGGTTCATGACATAAGATTTGAAACATTGAGTATGAATCATATGGACCACTTTTATGTTCTTTTTTGTATCTTTAGTTCTTGACAGACCCATTCCCCATTCACTTTTATTTTAGGGAGGGGAAGTTATTTTAAAATAATAATAATAATAATTTAAAAAATGATGTTCATGGATAATTCATTTATAATAAATACTGCAATATTCCACACAAAAAAATAGTTAATTATGAGGTTGAAAGCAATTAAATAAAAAAGAGTCAAAAAGGACTCACACACATTACACCAAAAAATAAATGTTGTATGATTTTGTCCTGGTATAAAGTGTGCATGTTCTCTTTTTTCTTTTATTTCTCTAACAAGGTCATGGAACATTTCTTATGGGCATCATTGATGATGCAATTGCTTGACTTGCTTTTTGCAGCATTTGGTTCGAAAATACATTTCTTACAGGCACTATTCATTCTCTGAATATGGTTCCCCAGCTAATAAAAATATCGTTTTGCTTTGCTAATGTTCCCATTAAGTTATAAAAACATTATTTCTGAATGTTCTCTGAACATTCAAAACATCCAAAAACGTTTTTCTTAGTTATGTGAATGTTAAAGGAACATTAAATTTGATCATTGTGCAACCATAATGGGAATGTTACTTTTGAATGTTCTCTGAACATTTTGAAACCAGATCATCCAACTAAACGTTTCAGGTAAAAACATTCCACGAACCATATATAAATATAATGTGCTAACTTTTTGAGAACATTATTAAAGACCAGATAACTGAACAAATGTTTTACTGGAAGTATGTACATGTTTGTAGCTAAAGTTCGGAGAATGTTCCCTGTTAGGTCTATCAGAGCTTCAAACCAGAATGAAAATTCACAAATATGGTCAGAGAGTTAAATGACACGCTACTTGACATAATAATTCTCCCGACGCACTGATAACGATTCTCTCATAATGTTCTCATGAGCGTGTGAGGTGCATGGAGACCTAACGGTTGCATTTACAAGTATCTTCTGAACTGGCACCATTCTCATGCGTCATTGCCGTATTTTTAGGGCTTCATGCCAAGTGGACACTCTAACTGAGTCCTATACTCAGAAGTTTTCGCCAGGACGTGGAGAGAGCCCATCTCATCTCTGAAGAGGACCATGGGTAATTAGCATCAGTGCGGTAAACCAGTACAACAAAAAAAGGCTAACGTTCGTCATATAAACTGCTGCCAAAATGTTCCAAGTACTGTGAGATAAGTGGCCTGGCAGTGCTTCCATATCACTGTTTTATTGACACATACTTGTAAACTAACATCTAATGATACCGTATTATACAACGCAGCTGAAAAAGCAAAAATGTCCTTTTATACGCTGCAATGTTTGAACAAGCCTCAATATTTCATCTTGTGCCATGCAGGGGCAGTTATAGTCAAAGGTTTTGTTAACTTCTCAACTGTGCTCATAGATATATGCACCAAAATGCTAGAGCTGAATGCAGAAGGAGTTTTCAGATTAGTTTTCCAGTGCCCTATAACCTTAAATATACGGTTACAGCCTTGCAAAGCACAAATAATGCATTGTGCGTCAAGAACTGTATTTTTCAAAGCTGAACTATTGAACTTGATGAGAATAATATGTGTAAACGATGAAATACTGATGAAGACTGTAAACACATCTCTATATGGTCAAATAAAATAGTGAAGTTCATGACTAAACCATCAAGGCATAATCTTAAAAGGGACAAATGTCATACAGTATATTCAAATGAATCTTATGTAGCTGTGACATTTGTCCCTTCTAAGATTATGCCTTGTATGAGTTACAACCGTTTATTTGCTCTATGTCCAGTTAGAGCAAATAAACCATTTTTAAAATAGAGCAAATCATTTTTATTTGAAAACATCCACTTTCTGCTTCGTATTTACAGCAATGAGAACCAGCGTGTCTGCTCTGACTTTGCCTAAACAGTTGTAAATATGTCACTAAGCAAAAACAGACAGATGTTGTGGCTGTTTTACAATGAGCAGCATCCTGTGGAGCTAATATGTGGAGCATCTTCTTGACATTATTCATTTTACTAAAACTGTAAATGTTACAAGAACATTTTATGAATTTGGAGTGATACAACTCGATAAATATTAATATCTGGTGCAGCAAATGTAATTCATCCAAAAATTACTTTCTATTTATCCCAGTGTGATTAGCATCTTTGTTTGTGGTTCTCACATATCTCCACCATACTGGCAGCTTTTCAAATAAGCACACTGTCATTGAATACACTGTGTGATCTATTGCTTTTGCTTTATTTGAGCAGCAGTTTTCCTGTTTTCCTCTTGCTGATCCACAATAAACAGCCGTGTAAACAGACAAGCCCAACAGAGGATGGCTCTCAGAACAGGGACTGACACAAAGGCAATGTGCCAGGGTAAATAAATGTCCTGAGATGTGGCGTGCTTTCTGACAGAAAGGTCTTCTGCCCCTCGTCCATAGAGAAACTGAGCATGCGAGACCAGGCTGATCCTTAGACGTGCACATTTTTGATCAAATGTGTCATGAGGTAGTCATTTATTAAGTGAATAAGTTGATATAGGCTAACTTTTGCAGTTATATGATCTCACAGTGAATGATGTGTGTATGAGCAAGTATTAGTCATATTACTGAGTGAAGGCATTGAGATTAGTATTCACTATTCAATCTTAAAAGGCATTTGATCAATAGAGTTTACTCTTAAATTTTAATAGGAAACATAATAGAAAAGTTCAGAATGTGCTCATAAAGCTTGTGGTTTTGTGAAGATTGTTTTACCATCAGGCTTATTGGAAATATGTGCTTCATACCTACATTTTTGCAAAACTCTGAAAACGCTATGCTTCCTTATAATTAAGTAACACTAGTGGCAGTAAAACACTAACACGGTTTATTCCTTTTCACACAAATTATTATTAGAAGCAGATTGTTGATTAATAAAAACCACTGGACATTTAACTTAGTTTGAACGTGTTGCAAAACCTGCAAGAAGCAACTATTTTTTCTGAAATGTTGCTTTTCCAATGAGCCTTGGTTGAATTATTCACTAAACAGTCTTTTAACACAGTCCTCAACAAAAAAAAGGTCTGTACTAGCAAAAGAAAAACATCACAGATAGAAAAATAATCTGAAGAAGGGGCGCCCCAAATTTAGTGATTTAGGATTCTCTGCTTTGTTATTTTTATTTCTTATGCATCTCTTGTGATTATTTCAATTTCTTTTCATGCAAAGCACTTTGAATTGCGCTTGTGTATGGAATGTGCTATATAAACAAACTTGCCTTCTTGTCTACGTTTGAATGATAAATGGTTTTAATAGTATGTTGATTTTGAGTCTTAAAATAAAACCAGCTAAGAAGCATCAGGCCTGCTCGACACATGATGCATACTTAGCGAAGACATGACACTGTGCTAAGCCAACACGCATATGTTAGTCATAATGTTGAGCATGCAACCACATCACACTGTTGAAGAGTTTTTCAGCTCATACTATATGTCAATTTCCTTCTTTCTTACAGATGAAATCTTTTCCAAAGTTTCATAATGAGCCAAATATGCCATTACGTACCGTTAGCATTGCAGCTCAATTGTTATGCAAGAGATCTGATGAGATTTCTAAGGCAAATTAGAAAGAACGCCGCCTATGCTTGTCTTCCACAAAACCGATAGTAAAAAGCACGGAAGACAAATGATATGTGAATGTCAAATGAATGTGTTTGAAAAAGAACAAACAGAGAACTCAGTGGAAAGGAATCACCTCAGGGACAGCAGTCAGCCGTTCAAGAAACAGCCCCGTTTCCTGCAAATACCCAATGGACTAAGATGACATGTCTGGGGTAGTACAACATATTCTCTCACACTGTTGCTTAACACAGCTGTCACGATAAAGCGTTGGGCATATAGCCTGGACTGAATCTCTGGGTAAATTATTGTTTACATATTTGTATGACCTTGCATAGGCCAATAAGACTCTTAAAATGCTTTTAGAGGCCGTACACACAGAACGCGTTTTTCCACTCCACTCCACTACACGGTTCCATTGTTTTTCAATGTAAATGCACTAGACGGACATCATTAACCGTTTCTCTCGCGTCTTTTGAAGCGTCTAGTACATGACACGGCATTCTAAAAAATTAGGCATTTAAGGTAAAATAAGTTAAACTTTTAAAAAACACGTTTCTAGACTTTTCGCTTTTTCCATTTTCTGCTTCTCGCGTTTTTAAAGGGGCTATGTGGAATTTTCAGCGGCATCTAGTGGTGATGTTTCAGATTGCAACCAATGCGTTTACAAGCGAGTTTTTATTATTATGTGGAGTTTGTGTTGGAGTCTGTGTTGTGCTGGTCGTTTCTTAGTATTAGCAGACTCCATGTCATAAAGTTGCAGTGTCGTCGCTGTTGAGTGCAAAGTCAGTAGACGAGGCGAGAGGCTCGGGAGCGCGCATGCAGGTCTCAGTCACGTCACTGGTGATGATTCATTTTAGTAGAAAAACTCCACATAACACCTTTAACAGCACACACACACAAAACAGCCCTTACACTGCATGATTGGTTGTGATTGTTAAGTGAAGCATCACTTTAGCTCATTCAAAGTATTACATTGTTCTAAATATTTCCCTATGTAAATGACATGATATGTTATGCTCTAAAGATTTTAGGTAGAGTTTAAGGGTTTTTTCATGCTGGTAATTCTGCTCAAGTAAAAAGAAAACTGATAAAGCAAGTAGTTTATAGGATGCAGTGTAAGTATGTTGTCAAGCATGTCAATTGCATCCTGTTTGAAAAAAATGGATTAAGAGTTTTTATTTTTTTGCTTTCGCCACAGGGTAACACAGCATTGTGATATAGTATCCCCAATGACAGAGCAAATAGGCTTACAAACGCTCTCAGAAGACTTGAGAAAACAACACTCATTTATCAAACTCCCATTTGGGGGAGGATCAAACCATTTTGTCATAGAAAAAAAAAAAGTCTGCCTCCACTGGCCTGCGCGCCCACCTCCACACTGAGGTAACTGTGACCTGATGAATGGGCCTACTTTCACTACTGTAGCGGTCTAAGGTGGAATGAACACTCATCTTAGTACAATGACCAAACCCCATCAGAAACACAGAAAGTCACTTTGCTTGAGATGGATGCGACAGTTAGTCTTGCTATACGCGGTTTCCACCTCACTGACTTTGTGCTCAGGCCTGATGAATGTGAAGACAGTTCAAACTTCAGCTATTTACAGGGTATCAAGGGCCCTGTTTACACCTGGATTCAAGACGCGTTTTGGTCGATCGGATCACAAGTAGAAGAGGGAAACACATACCCTTTTACACCTGGTGCTTTAATCCGTCTTTTTTGTCCACTTTCAACCACTTCTGTCCTGATTTCTTCGAGGGGAGGGTCTATGGGTATGTAAATTAATGTTTTTTTTTCCAGATCTTTCTATCTAATGAACAAAATAAGTTTGTTCAATTTAAATATGAACGCGACCGGAGACGAAGAAAAAAATATGGAGAACAGAGCTTTTGTTTCTGCTCCGATAGCCGCAAGACCACCTCTGGAAGTGTTCGAAAGTGGACAAGCTCAAAATGTTTTAGACCCTCTTTACACCTGTATGTAGCGTCATCCACTTGCGATCCGATTGACCAAATTTCATCTTAATTCCAGGTGTAAACAGGGCAGAGCAGAGGAGAGCATTTTCTCTTGCTTATTGTTTGTTTGGTTTTGTAAATCAGGGTTGTGTAAATTACTTTTCCTGTTTTTCCAATTCAACATCCTGTGTGGCCAATTCAATTCAAATTCACATAAATGAACCAGTTTTTGCACAATCCCGTTGTAAATGATCTATGTAAATTATGACAAAAATCTACTTTTTTTAAGCTTTTAAACAGTTACTACTTCTAAGCAAAGAAGAGCAGGACGCCCGTTGGATCGAGTACTTCCAAGAAACTCTGAACCCGTCAGAACATCCACGATTTCGACAGTGAGCTAGGGCAGCCCGAACTCGAGGTCAACATCGGTGATATCACCACTGCAGAGGTCAATGCGGCAATCAAATCGATCAAGAAGAGTAAAGCTGCTGGACTGGATGAGATATCCCCATGCTTTTGAAGTACGGCGGGCCAGTGATTGCCCAAAAGCTGGCCGAGCTGTGCAATAGCTGTTGGCAGTCTGAGACTGTCCCTAATGATTGGCGAAAGGGCGTCATTGTTAAGCTGCCGAAGAAGGGGAACCCATCTGACTGTGGGAACTGGAGAGGCATCACCTTGCTCTCAGTGCCTGGCAAAGTCTTCTGCAGTGTCATGCTCCAACGCCTGCGGCCGGCACTACGGCCGGATTTCGAGGAGGACGGTCGTGCAGTGAACAGATATTCATTATCCGTAATGAATATTACTCCGTAATATCATTGAGCAGTTCGTCAAGTTCAAGCGGTCTCTTTCCATCAATTTTATCGACTTCAAGAAGGCCTTTGATAGTGTCCATCAGGATATTCTTCATCTGTATGGCGTCCCGCCGCGATTTTCAAGAACTTTTATTTGAACTTCAGTTGCGGAAACTGGGACCACCGACTTCTTTAATATCGTGACCGCCGTCCGGCAGGGATGCATTCTATCGCCATTCCTCTTCTTGATTGTGGTCGACTTTGTCATGGCGAAGGCGATGGATGGACACGGTTATGGGATCCCATGGATTGACCATAGCGCCAGTGTTTTTAAGCATAATCACCAGTAATTAAAACTGAAGCCTTCATCTTACTTAATAATGCATATTAAACAAAATGTTTGTACATGCCAATGAAATGTATTATTGTCATCTTCATGCTTAGTTTCTCTGTCTTGTTTAGTTTAGGGGCAGTTTACATGACACCATTTTCAACTAAAAACTGAAAACTTTTTAAACATTGATAATTTACATGACGTTTTGGGGGCCTAGTGTTTTTTTTTTTTTTTTTTACAAAGTGACGGCCAAATACTGGAATGGCATGAATAATACAGCTATTTTAATTGGTTTCACAAATCGACAGGCGACAATGTTTTCAAAACGATCCCTTTTCACACAAATCCGCTAAAGCGACTAAAAACACTTTATAATGCTTGCCTGGGCAGTAGTTGGCGATGCCACTTTGTAAAGAAAAACTACACATCTATAGACTTAACACATAATACCCATGCGCATGACTTTACTGTTTTCACAATTTCAAATTTTTGTTGTTTACATGGGGACGATAAAGGTATCGTTTTCAAAACCGTGCACTTCGAAACACTGCATTTTCAGGCCCTTAAAATGCCGTTGTAAATTAACCGCCAAAATTCATAAAACGTTTTCCATTTCTAGTTGAAAATGGTGTAGTGTAAACGGCCTCTTAAGGTCCTTACACACTGAGTCCGAAATTCAGGTCCGAAATTTTCGCTCGCTAAAAAATAAATACGACCTCACGCCAATCACGCTTATACACTGCCTCTGAAACTTTCGTCCGTCATAAAAAAAATCGGATCGGGTTCGATTTTCTGCGTTTTTCGCATCCGTAGCAGCGGAGCAAGTTTTGACAATTTAGAGCCACTGAATCACGAATACGAAAAACCGCATACGAAAATTTCAGACTCAGTGTGCAAGGACCTTTAGTCTTAGTTCTACTCATTCATAAGTTGTCATGGTTTCTAATTAGTTTACACCTGTACCCTGTTTTTATAATCATCATACTCTGTGTAAGCCTTCAGTCTTCCTCAAGGTCATTGTCTTGTGTTAAAGTTACGTTCCCGTGTGTTGCGCTTTCTGGTTCCTATTCATTCAAATGTGTTATAATCGTTCATAATGCATCAAGCATCATCCTTAGATTTCACTACACACGCAACCCCTGACAATCCTGACAAGTTGAAGAATTACCATTATATTTTTTTACCTTTCATAATTCATACAATGAACCGGTGAAACATCCCATAGACTTCACTAGAACAACCTAGCAACTGCTCAGAAAACTATAACAACCACAAATCCCTAGCAACCGTGCTGAACACTCTAGCAATAATGAGTTTCGCACACGCAAATACCACCTGAAAAATGTAGTTGCGTTTTATAGTTCCTCTTTGGAGAATAGGGCAAAAGCTTAATCATTCTCACAGGTATAACTATGACTCATATGTATATAATATAAATCTTTTGTGGTTTGATTTCCTGTTTGTTTGAACTGCTCTTCAACTTACATACAAAAAAAACCTTGAATTTTAGGTAAATAAGCAAGTGTAGAAAAGGTCAGAATGTGACCTTTCATAGAAAGGATTTTGGCAGAGACGTTTCATATCCTTATTTTGAGGTCTGTGGATTCCCCTAACAGATCTGAGCCTTGTACTGAGATCTGTACCCCTGCGCTAACCTCTAGAGTGCATTAATCTCACTTTCTCTCCATTTGAGTCTTCTGGGGGGAAGAATGTATTTGTTCCACAATACTATTTTTACAGCTGCTTGTGTGGAGAGCTTCTGCATTGTTAGACATCAAATGAAAGAAGTGAAAACACAGCATAAATAAACGTGGAACAGATACAGTCTGGCTTCACAACCTTAAATTGTCGACCTAATGGACAGAACACCATCGCAGTTTACAAAGAAATTACTTTAAAAGGCTAGTTCTCTTCTCTCTCAATTCATGTGAGCTGCCCTTGACTGAATGGAACTGTTTTGCACACACAAAAAGCAGAGGCATTCATGTCAATGTTTTATCTAGTGTTTCAATATTCTAAATATAAATCAACATTTCAGGTCTATTAATCTTTTAAGGAGCAGCATAACGAGATATATGAGCGCCATAAATGCTGTGAGTTTATCTTTCAATGATTGGCGGACTGTTCATTATGCCTTAGCATTAACATTGCTTATTAAAACAATGATGAGTTTTATGAAGACCTACAGGACTTACAGTCGTCTGATTGCTATTATTGTTTCACGAGTTCACACTTACAAATAATCAGGTAAAGTCAAGAGTATGTGTCTTTGGCGTGCGTCTGATAGGAGTGAGGAGTCAGGAGAAAACTGTCGAGGAATAGGTGAGTCGACTATGTATATATATATAGGCCTCCTCTCGAGCTGATGCGATCATATGAACATGTTCCTCCTGAACTTTGTCAATAAAACATCATATATATTCTATGATTTACCAACATTTACAGAAACATTATACCCATGCTGGGTGGATTCGTCACTTGCAACACAGGATATGCAATATGAATGTCAACATACAATAAATTATATTAGTAGCCTACAATCATTAAGCAATGTGATCGTGCAATATTGCGAATATGCAGTGATATACATCAATCACCACTGGAGTGTGTTTCATAATCATTTTAGAGAGATTGACAGATGGATGTTGCATAAAGTCCTCACTCAAATGTTCGAAAAGATTTCAAACCACCATGAGGAACCTTGCTTTTGAATTTTAGTCCTGTTCAAGTGCTTGTTTTTAGGTTGGTATTAATGTCTCTTTTGCGAAGGCAGGAAATGATTCATCACTTCAACCTTTTCTTCCTTAGGTATTAGTGCCACTATTATTATTAATATTTAGTGTGTAGTAAACCCTCAGCGGTTTGATTAAAGTCACGAAGCATGGCCTATTACATTCCCGGCTCCCTGGTAAACATCCATTATTCCTTTCCACACACTCACACGCTCACACACTCACAGGATCGACAGCTTTGTCAGAAGGAGGAAGTCAAACCTCACAAGCTGACATGTCACCGTACATCCTCCATTCCATCCCCAGAGTTTTCCAATGCAGGGAAATGCAAGGAATGCCTCTCAATGTCATGGAGGAATCAGCGGCTCTGAGCGGCTGTCGCCTCCAGGAGCTCGGGATGGAAGGCCAGTGGCGAGGGCAGCGTGCCCAGCAGACGTGAACCGCCAACTGGATGAGGTACCTCATACGAAGGGCCCGCTTCAATCTTGATCCTCAACAATAACAGGGGGACAGGACAAGGCCATCAGTCTCCATTACGGAGACACTGTTTTCTCTCAAATTACCCTCTCTGTCGTGTTCTCCGCAGCGTCTATAGGAGCGGCTGTCTCGTGCATCATTTCGCTCACAAAGCTTGAAAGCCCCCTGGAGGGGAGAGAGAGCTCCTTCCTGCCCCGCTGGCCCCTCCTCGCATGTCCGTCCACCTTGACAGGGACAGTCTCTGCCGACAAGGGGGGAAATTAGCATAGCAATGGAGACCCTCTCAGGGCTGACAGGGGCGGACATTGTAAGTGACTCTACGGCTGCCCACCCCCCCAGTCTCATTCCTTCCCCAACAGCATCTGAGACCTGCTCAACAAGTCCCGGATGAGAGCGGGACCGACGACTCACCTTAAAGACCCACCTATAGCCCTCCTGTCACGCTGACACACAAAGAGCAGGAGAAGGATCAGATGACTGCCTGCATAGTGTTTGGAGACTGTATTTCCAGATGTTAGTCCCTCACGTTTCTTAGTAAAAACAAACACAGATCTGCAGCGTCACTTTGACGTAACTGATGAGGATGGATCAACACGTATCTGAAAACCTCCTATGGACGTACTCAAGCAGGTGCATGGATTCAGTCTGTTTATATTTTGTCTACCTCCGTCTCAATAGCTCCACTTTTCACTCACCCAGAACAGCACTTCAGTGCATCTGTCATAAGGAGATCATTTTATCATAGTCAGATGAATGATCTCTTATGAATAATATACTTGAAATTGTTTGAAATTGCTGGTGCTCAATCTGAAAAATACATTCCTTCCTGATTTTCAACTGACATAAGTATCAGTTTTTTTCAAATCATTTACTAAGTCTAATTAAAGTTTTGTTCAACAACAAAGGCAGTTGAGGCTGAGATTAATAAAAATATTCTATATAATATAGACTTAAAAATTCTAAAAACTTACATATAAACTAGTACATATTTGTGAAAGAGTACAGAAAACACACAAAAGCAAATCAACAATTTTACAAAAAGAAAATCCTAACAATCATAGGCCTATATATTCCAAACGTTTCTTTTTAATGTTATTGAATAAAATGTCTTATGCTCATTGAGGTCTGTATTTGATTAAACATACAGTAAAAACAGCAATATAGTAAAACATTTAAAAAAACATAAAAAAAACAACTATTCTATTTTAATACATTGTAAAATTAAATTTATTCCTGTGATGGTACAGATTAATTTTTTATATCATTACAACAGTATTCAGAGTCACATGATCTTTCAGAAATCATTATAATATGCTGATTTGCTACTCAAGAATAATTTCTTATTATTATCAATGTTGAAAACAGTTGTGCTGCTAAATATTTTATTTTGTGGAAATGTTTTCAGGATTTCAAAAGAACAGCTTTTATATGAAATTTGAAATGTATTATACTCTCACTTTTGATAAATATGATGCTTCCTTGCTGAATAAATATATATTCATTTCCAGATGGCTCTGCTCACCCCACTTGTGAGTGTGAAATATGCTATCAGTCTTATAATCAAACTGTGTACAGGCAACTCTTCTTGCTTGGTTGTGTATTAACCTCTCGTGTAATGCCCTCTGTGTCTCTTTGAGCAAGACTTGCCCAGCGGCTGACAAGTGTCAGCTCAATGATCCAGCAAGTCTTCTTTCACGTCTTGTCTCGCAGAGAGCTCATCAGCCCTCATCCTTTCTACTTCAGATTGCATTGGAGGACTGTTCCAAATCATAGACCAAGCGTGGAAGACAGCGAATGACTTTAGTGATATATAGTGTTACTGTTATTATCAGGACCTGTTGCTCAAAACCCACAGCTTCTGTGAATAGTGTCATTTTAGACAATGACAGTATTGGTTATAGTTGATGTCTGTTTTTCTTCAAGTGTGTGCGTGTGCGTGTGCGTGTGTGTGTGTGTGTGTGTGTGTGTGTGTGCGCGTTTTGACAATAAAAGAAACAAGTTTAAGTCTATATGCATCAAGACTAGATTAATCTAGTGTTTGGAGCTTTGGAAAAACAAATCTTCCATTGTTGAGCTTTTTTGAGCTTAATCGTAAAACTGTTTTTCTCATTATCCAGCCAGCATCAGTCAATGACCCCTGACCATCAGACACAGTGAACACAGTTATTGACCCTTGTCATTGGGGGAATTATTTGCCATTGAGATCAAATAAACTACTTTTTTATTTATTTTTTTGCAGACAAATATCCAGATATGCAAATTGCACATGTGAAGTTTGATAGACTCTTCAAAATAAAGGTTCATTATTGGCATTGATAGAACCTTTACATCCATGGAACCTGTCCATATCAGGAAAGGTTATTTATTGTAGAAAAAGTTTTTTTTTTTTTTCTTCACACTAAGAGAACTGTTCTCTGAAAAGTTATTTAGGAATCCCAAAATGGTTCTTCTATCACTGTGAAAGAACTGAACTGTGACTTCTGGGACATTTATTTTTGAATACTGCATGAAATTGACAAATGTTTTGTCTACAACCCACTTTGCTAATAGACAATACGTATACGCATGGCAAATCATGACTATTCCATGTTGCACCGTGTACATAAATGTGACACACTGCTTTTGATCTCGTGAATCCGCTGTGTAGCTGGAATTTTATTTAATAAAGCGATGACGAAGAAAGCTTACGCATGTGCTGCGTGAATGACAGCCCCTCATTCACGGAATACACACATAATCAAAGCAGTGCATTAAAGTGGAGTGATCCTTCTTCACATAAAGAACAACAACATTTTCCCTGCCCTTTGCCTCTTAACCATGCAGATATTTTTCCGAACAGCCAAACCATGAATTTTTATGATCTGAGGGAATAGCTGGCATATCTAAAAACAGTAACTGCTTCAGTTTCCTCAAGAAATCAATGGAGTCTCATTTGTGAAGGCATAAAAGACTCTTGACTGACAAAGGCATGCATGTACCACCAATCATAACAGAACAGACGGCAGATTGAGCTCAACAATGGGGACGTTCACCACAAGATGTCGGAGCAATTAGAAAGTCTTATTGTCCTCTGCTCCGCTCATTCAGGATTCTTGGCTGGAATTACCAGAGATGCATGAACTCCGTTCTGTCTGACCTCTGTGCAATGTTAGTCATGCACATTTTAAGCATCGGCGAATAATGTTGCCTTTATCTGCCCCGGACTTCAGCCGCTGAGAACGATTGCATCTCGCTTGGAAAAACGTGCTTATTCTGAGCTAACGTATACACATGAGGATGAATTATTTACAACAGTAAAGGGATTGTAAGAGAACTAAGCCTTCTAGCATGATATCAGTTTCTCTATACAGAGAAAAATTGACAATTTAAGAGCTGAAATTCATATCTGAAGCCTTTGTTGATTTATTGAGATTCAATGTTTTGACCTTTTGACCCAAATCACATAAGTCCAAACCACATAATCATTAACTAAATATTGATATACTTTATACTAAATATGGTAACACTTTACAATAAGGTTCATTAGTTAACATTTGTTAATGTATTAACTAACATGTACTAGCAATATATTTGTTACTGTATAAGTTCATCTTTTTTAACATTAGTTAATAAAAATACAGCTGTTCATTGTTTGTTCATGTTCTTTCACAGTGCATTAACTAATGTTAACAAATACAACTTTTGATTTTAATAATGTAGCCTATTAGTAAATGTTGAAATGAATATGAACTAAGATTAATAAATGCTGTATGACAGTTCATTCATGTTAACTAAGGTAATTAACTAATGTTAACTAATTAACCTTTTTGTAAAGTGTTATCCTGAATATTTATTTTGTTAGGCCAGCAGTAACACAAAATGTATAGCACCACATTATTAATGTGACAAATATAAGCTCAGATTTCACGAAAGAAATGTGCTTCATAATTCGTCCTGGTTTAAAAGCGAATCATTATGCACATATTAATAATATTATTATATTTGATTTGATTATTAAAAATATTATGATTTGTTAAAAGAGGTATATGGGACTACATAATAGCAAAAATAATAACTTTTTTACGACTAAACAACTAACTAATAAACGGTTTACTTTAAAGTACATTTTAAATTATCATGTTTTAATAATATGATATAATATTAATAATAACATATTTTTTCATGCTTTAAAGAAGTACATTTATTTTGATGTCTGGACTAACACGGTAAAAAATATATATATATATATAATTACAAATAGGCTATATTCACTATAAAAAATTCTAACCTCCCCAACACAAAATTTTCTATTGACTGGTCACATCTAAATTTTTCAATTGGCCCAAGTAAAATTCTGCAAACTGATTAAATTAAATTTGCAGAATTTCACTTGCCAATTGAAAAATGTATATGTGACTGACCAGTCACTCAATAATTTTGAGTTGGGGAGGGTATGTTTTACAGTGTTCAAATACATAACATACAGTACACGTTTCAATACAAATATACAAATAAAGTATATTTTAGTTTATCACAACTGCTTGTTAGTACATTTGCTACACTGTACCATATTTCAAAGAAAATAGAAGTAATTATAAAATTATATGTCCTACTTGGGTCCAAAAAAAAGTTTAACTATTGCATTCAACCCTGCTGCCCTTTTTTACTTTTGTTTTAAAATGTTATACTTCGTCGAAATGGTACAAAACTTGGTAAAGGTTTTGGCACTTACTATGTGTAGACAAAAAAAAAGTCACACTTGTAACTTCACGCGGTCAAAAGTTGGAAATCAATAGGAAACTAATTTCATCTAGTGGAAACTTTTGGGACTGCGCCCCACCAAATCTTACTGAAAGCTCATTTTTTAACATAAGAAGCTCAGATTTGGAACACAACTTGCTTCAATTTATTTGCTTTGATTTTCTCGCAGTTTTAGAGTAAAACGGAAATATAAATATGTCTCATATAAAAATTTAAAATAGTATGTTGTTATGCTGAAGCGTATACTACTTTTTCACAAGGGTACACCCTACCTTCCTCTCTTTGCTTTAAAAAAAGACCACGCTTCAAGTATGGAAGGATCTTCCTCATGTGTCTGATCTCCATATCCTGGCCGCTGAGAGAGGATCTAATTGAATTACTCAAACGGAAGTGGTATTTGGATGCGCTTGCTCTTTGAGTAAATGAGCAGCCTCATTATTTCTCAAGAGGATGGTCTTTGTGGTGAGTATGCACAAAGGTGCATGTCCTGAGGACGCACTTCACTTACTCAGTGCTGCGCTCCATCCATGCACACTTCCGGTCCTCTTGCTATCAACACCAACCTGACAAAAGATCATGAGTGACCAGCTTCAATTACAAGGTGTAGAGGTTTGAGATAAACTGGACCCTGAGAGTAATAGTCATAGATATTATTATATTATATAACCATATATGTTAGGTGTTTTTGCTAGTGAGGGGACAGTGATGTTTAATTAGTTTAATTTGAATTTGTGATCTGATCATCTAAGCTGGATGCACATATGATGAGTATTTACTGGTGTTACTATCAGTTGCAAACACAAATGGTCTCAATTGCATTCCAAAGATTTAGCCTGTTCTCTCTATAGTACAGTGTTGATAAAGGCTGCACTTGTGGAAAAGTACACTATTTGTACACTATTGCAGATATAATATAGGCCTACTTTAACATAATAAACGTAAGTGTGAACTAATGTGTTTTCAACACTTAATTATACCTTATGTACAATTAAAAGATAATTATGTTTAGTTGAACTTACAGAATGTTTTTGTAGGACTTAAGTCTCTATATGTCATTGCATAATTACTTCTATTGTAGCCAAGTTTAATTAATATGTGACAAGCATAAACTAAAATATACTTTAATTTAATTTCTATTGAAACCTGTGTTGTGTATTTAGATAGGCCTATATTTGTAATTACTAATTTGTAAAGATGGACCCGAATTTAGAACATTTAAAATATATTAACTTAACTTTAAATGTAATATGAAACAACACATTGGAGTTAAAATTATGATCATTACATTTTAGTATGTTACACAACACATCAAAATAAGTTAAACAAAAACAACAATTATTAAAAATAATGATTTTAAAATGTAGGCCTACTTTGAAACATTTACCGGTAATTTGATTTATAAGTGTGACTCTTGAAAGTGTGCACTCTTTAAGTACACTTAACTTACTTTCTTTTGCGTTAATATTATGTTATCAGCTAGTAGGCCTAGCCTGTTTTTAAAAAATAATTTTAAGATTTGAAGAACACTATCAGTGCTCATTCAATACGCTACAATTAAGCTCACTTCTTTTTCACAAAGGTGCTGTGTGTGAGATTTAATACTCAATGATGTAAAAATAGTTCATTTTTTAACTATTGTTTATTTAGGCCTATAGTCAACATTTTATTTATAAAAAAAGTATTCATTTTAAAACATTTAAAGTGTTACTTGTTGTTTTGATGAATAAATATGGCTTGCATATACACTGTTGCATTTGTTTCACTAAGAATTTACTCCAGAGATCAAACCTGTGGTTAATAACTGACATGCAATGATGATGTTGGTAGGGTGGCGATGTGTTGTTGTAGTCCAGAGTGGTTGTGGGGGAAGGGACAGAGTTGAATGGCCCAACGGGCCTCCCCACCCCTCATACTCACAAGAGAGGGTCAACAATGTGGAGGTTGTTGGGTGTTGTAGTTCTATTACTGAGCTGAATTGTGCAATTATTAAAACTGACGGCATGTTTAAAAAAACAAACATATTTACTGCGGTGTCAGAGAATATTGACATGGCCTGTCTGAATCTGTCTGCATATTTATCTGCTATTCTAATGATTTATTTTCAACCCATAAGCGCAAAAGAACTACAAGTTCCATTATGCTTCCCGGGTGTTCTGCGCATGCACAGTAGTTGAGGACGTGTGGATCTAATAGCCATGAATGGGGTGGTGGAGACGAGGGTCTGTGGATTTTATCCAGATGCAAAAATTAATGTTTGTACCTCAATGGAGTTATTTGTATCGTAACTTTTAACACGAATGCACTCGACTGCTTTAAATGCTTCACGTGAGTCAATCTCGTCCGGCTTAACAGCTCTTTTGTTTTCATCGCGTGGCTCGAAGCAAATCACGGTTTCGATTGTTTTCTATTAAACATGCCGGGGAACAAGTCGTCGCTGATCCAGAAGATAGCGAGCCAGGCTTGTGTGACCTTTCCAAACTCTTCCTCTGCCATTGGGGACAATAAAGTGTTTTTAGAGCAGCAGGCAGGGTTGGTTTCCCTGCTCTCCGACATAAGGGCTGCGGATCTGAAGATTGCGCCACCGAAGCAAGTCTCCATATCCTCCCCACAGTCCTCCGCAGTCCCTCCGGTCACATACATGCACATCTGTGAGACTGATGTCTTCAGCATGGGAGTGTTTCTGCTGAAGTCTGGGACTTCCATCCCCCTGCATGACCATCCTGGGATGAATGGCATGCTGAAGGTCCTATATGGCAAGGTCAATATAAGGTGTTATGACAAGTTGGATAAAGATGTGGGTGCTGAGAGTGAAACTGAGAGGCAGTTTGAGCCACCGCCAACGCCTTTCCAGGGGGATGATGTGAGGAGAGCCGTGCTGAGGTCTTCCGGAGAGTTTTCTGAGGAGAGCGGCCCTTGCATCTTGAGCCCTCTCAAAGACAACCTTCATGAGATTGATGCGGTGGATGGACCAGCTGCATTTCTTGATATATTGGCACCACCTTATGACCCTGATGATGGGAGAGATTGTCACTACTACAAAGTTTTACAAACTGCTGGCAAAAAGTCCGAGCAGAGCGGTGAAGATGAAACTTGGGTTTTAGAGATCCCCCAACCAGATGATTTCTGGTGCGGAGGGGAGCCGTACCCCGGTCCTAAAGTTTCAGTGTAGAGATGAACACTGGAATGGACTTGAAGCCTCTGCACATGATCCGTCTTCTTTTATTGGGACTGGGAACACCACTACATGATTTGAAATGTCCAGTCCAAGCCTATGCGCCCCATAGGCTACATCAACTCTTTGTGGCCTTGCTTTGTGAATAATGAATGTATACATTGAAAAGCATTTAGTCTTGTATAAGTGCACACTATATATCTACATAAAATATTTGTTTAATTTATTTTAAAAGACTGTACACAAACACTAATTATTATGTACTGTTTATATTTTTACTGTCGAAGTACTATTAAAATGGTTGTAAATCATTTTTATTTTGGCTTTGTCAGCATTTTGTGTGCATCATGTGCAAGGTTACTCTACATTATTATTATTGACTTACTTATTTGAGTCGCCACTGTTGCACTCATACTTGAAAGTAGTGCTATAAAATGTGCACTGTTAATGGCCATTTGCATATCTAAGTTCTATTAAACATAATAATTAGTTTGACCCTTCATAGCACTGCATACGAGAAACATTAATTAGGTGACGAGAGGAAAGTGGGACGCTAAAAAATTCTTATCTTCTCATCTTAATGCGTGGACAATTTGCTTTGCTCAGTTTTGTTATCACTAATGACACCAAATTCTGTAAATGTGGAATAGGTTGCGTCGCGTACTTGTGTGAAATCTGTTTTAAAGTCAGACTTTCAGTGTGAATGTTAGCAGACATATTATTGTCTAATGTGGCGTCATGTTTCCCACACATTGTCTGTCACATTAACGTACGAGACAGGCTTGTGTCTCAGGCCTAAAAGTAATCATTTGTTTTCATCATTCTTAAATCATTATGTTAGACATTGTCCTTTCCTGCATCCCTTAAAGGAATAGTTCACTTCAAAATGAAAATTCTGTCATCATTTACTGAACCTCAAGTTGTTTTAAATATGTATTTATTTATTTATTTATTCTGCTGAACACAAAAGAAGATATTTTGAAGAATGTCAGTACAGTTGATGGACCCCATTGACTTCCATAGTATTTTTTTTCCTACTATATGGAAGTCAATGGGGTCCATCAATTGTCTGGTTACCGACAGTCTTCAAAATATCTTCTTTTGTGTTCAGCAGAAGAAAGAAATTCATACAGGTTTGAAACAACTTGAGGGTGAGTAAATAATGACAGAATTTTCATTTTGAAGTGAACTATGCCTTTATTGACCTCATGTGAACTGAACAGAAAGTAATCAGATGGTCCTTTGTTAAGCTCAGCTAATGTTCAGTGCTGTTTGTTTGTTAAATTCAGTTGATTAAGTCTATATATCAATAACCATTTAAAGGAATAGTTCGCCTAAAAATGAAAATTCTCTCAGATACTCACCCTCAAGTTGTTCCAAACCTGTATGAGTTTCTTTCTTCTGTTGAACACAAACGATATTTTGAAGAATGTTGATAACCAGACAGTATTGACTTCCATATTATTATTTTTCCTACTATGGAAGTCAATGGCTACCGTCGACTGTCTGGTTACCGCCATTCTTTAAAATATAATATTTTTTGTTCAACAGAAGAAAGAAAAGCATCCCGGTTTGGAACAACTCGTGAATGAGTAAATTATGATTTTTTATTTTCATTTTGAAGTGAAATATCCCTGTTTTTCTAGACTGACCTGAATACAACAAAATTAAATTCAAGTAAAATTGTCAGTGTATCGTTGATGCTTTCAATTATTCACTTAATGCAGTTCTTTAGTTTTAATTGACCTCTCATCCTTTAAGTTATAACATTGCAAATATTGTCATCATGTAGCTGTGATGTAAATTTGGGGTTGTCCCAGCACTAAATGTGGGGGTTGGTACACCTTCAACCACATAAAACCACAGAGGTTCATACAGTGGCAACAATTATTTGTCCTTTTCAGTGGTTTCTCAATTTTCATAGACTCTGTAAAGAGTGGTCATAACATATTGTTTTGTGTCAAATCAGTAAATTCATAGATCACAGAGTGAGTCATTTTGTCCACCTTAAACATTACCCTGTATTGAAAATTAAGGATTGTGAATATTCACACCCTTTGTGCACTTGTAAACAACACCGTGTGTGTGGGTGCTGACCCTTATGGTTATGGGACCATGAGTCAGAGCTCAATGGTGCCAAAACGGGAAGGTCCCTAAAAGTCTACTTCACTTTTTCCTCTTACACCCCTTTATCTCTAATAAAAATTCAGACAGTTAAACAAGAGCTCACAATCCAGGTGTTGTTTATTATTTTCATGTTGACAAAGTAGGACATTATTGACCTGCGTTAGTCACTTCATAACAAATACATTTATATCAGTCAGAACAACCACAGAACAAACGTCAAATCGCTATGAGTTCAGCTATATACAATTCTTGTTTAAGCACAAATGCAACACGAAACAGTGTGTACAAAAATATATCTTCAAAAACTTTCATATTAAAGGATAATGTACAATTTAATTCAAGCCTTCTGGTGTATGTACAAGATGAACGGACAAAAGGCACGACAATGGGAGAAAATAGTGATGTTAGACACCTTTTGACACCTCTGAAAGTTTAGTTTAAATGAACTTGTTTTTTGTTTTTGTTTTTTTAAATGCAACCTCTCAACTTTCCACCTTTATCTAAGACACAATTCTCCCACGTGCTATCTAAGGTTATTTTTTATTATTAAATTAATTGGCCTAAATATATTCAAACAAAGTGCGTTTGGTCAGTCAGCATGCGACTGAGGCAAAAAGAAAACGAACATCGCACCATCTTCAAAAGTGCGCACGGCACAATATGTGTCCATATCGATTTGGCACTTGATTTCACAACATCACTTCACCCAGTTTTAATATATTACGAATGGTGCATTATTATTGTCATTATATTGCCTACATAGTGTTGGATATTGCACAGTCCAGTTGAAAGTTTACTGGCTGGAGCCGGACGAGCAGATGCCCGTGGCGACGCCGCGCTCTGAGCTGGACACACCAGAGGACGAAGAGGAGGATTTTCTCTCCTTCTGTCGCAGGTGGATTTTGGTGTGTCTCTTTCTCTCGTCGCTCCGCGCGAACTTTCTCCCGCAAAAGTCGCATGCGAACGGTTTCTCTCCGGTGTGCGTGCGGATGTGGGTCGTCAGGTGGTCGCTGCGACTAAAGTTCCTCATGCATATCCGACACTGGAAGGGTTTGTGGCCGGTGTGGATGCGGATGTGTCTAGTGAGCTCGTCGGACCGGGAGAAGCGCCGGTCGCAGCCCTCCGCCGGGCACGGGTAGGGACGCTCGTGCACGGGCGTCTTGCTGGGTCTGTTGGGGTACTTCCTCGGGCGCAGGATGGGCCTGAGGGGCAAATTCTGCGGGCTGTAGGCTGTGGGTAGCCGGGGTCCATCAGATACCGGTCCCGCCAGTGTGAAGTTCCTGATAGTGTTCAGAGGGGTTAAAGGGGGCGGGACTCTGAATGAGTCCAGCGGGCATGAGAACGGTTTGCGGTCGGGCATCGACTGCATGTCCCTCTGGCACGGGGGTTGGAAAAAGCCGGCGTAGTCCGGGATGATGGGGAACAGCCCGGAGTCTGTGTTTGGCTTTGGGGAAGAGTAGGATGGCGGAGGATAGGAGATCGGACAGGTGGAGGTGGAGAGGAATGCGGATGGGTCTTGATACATTTCTCCGCATCCAGAGTATGGTGGCGGGGGAGAGTATATGTGCTCCATGTCTGCCTGGTTCTGCGCCATGGTGCAGCTGAGAGTGCTGGAGAAGTGGCCGGGGGACACTGAGGATGCTGGTGACGAGGATGCTGAGGATGGCTGGGTCATGCCCAGGATCCCCGCGCTCACGATGTTTATCACGCCCTCTGGGTTCCAGTTTCCTGGGTACTGGGAGTCGATGGAAAACTTTCCCATGTAGGTGAAAGTTTGGTTGCGAGGGCCAGGTTGCGCGAAGCTGCTGGAATATGACAAGTCGAGGGAGCGCTTATCCGTGCTCATATCCCCGCCAAGCAAGCCATCTGCAAAAAAATGCACATAAAAGCAAGGTTTAGATACACGTGAAAGGCTGTCTCATGGATCATGAAACCATCAGATGCAAATCTCGTAGCACACTTTTACGCACACATCAGTAAAAAGCTGCTCACTGTAAAATCATCATAGCATCGTTGTTTGCAATAATTTCTGTCCCCGTTTTCTTTTTTGAACTATAGTCAAACATAATAACCACATTGTATGTTTTCCAGTTTACGCAAGTTGGATTTCCCATTCAAAATAACCACGTTTTCATTCCCATTGAATACCCTAAAGATGCGAACGATATATCAACACAGAGAGCACGTGAGGATGGAAGCGGCTGAGATGCGCGCATCATTCTTACCTCCAGAGTGCATCTGCTCGTAATGTCCTCCTAAATCACCGTTTGGAAATATAGTCACAGATGCTGGCAGTGATGTGGCAAGCTCGTCCACTGAGTAGAGGCTTTCGGCAAGCGGGTGCACAAAGCCACCCAGAGTTACGGGGGCTTTCTCCAAAGTTTTAGCTGTCATCATGAAGTCCTAAGAAGCACTCGTTCTGATGTTCACAAAGTGTTTTGTGCCTGTGCGAACGCTCGCTCAAAACGTTACATGTGGAAAGCTGTCAGTAAACGGGTTGTTTAGCGTTCACTGTGATGCCATCTGACGGATCTGAGTGTTGTTGAATGACAGATCCTTGCGGAGCTTCTAGTGGTAGCCTAGTATGTATTTATGGTGAGCCTATCAATGTGGCACTACGTCACTGACCATTTAAGGACTGAATGGCAAAAGAAAAGTAGCGCTGCGCGATCTGATTGGTTACAGACTGCGTGACGCGTTGAGGTAATACTTGTCAATGGAGAATCTTCTCTGTACAGCCGCTCATGCATAAAAAGCAATGTGCTCGGAGAAAAAAAATAACAAATTATATTGCATATTGTTTGAAAATATTTTTAGATAAAAGAAAATAATATAAATAGGCTAAAGGCATACGCTCTCTGAAAAGATAACCATTCATAAGTGGAACAAATATCTTCCGTTTTGATACAACGCATCATTCTCAATCAGGAATTCCGGTTAATTTTCACACCATAAATGGTTTTTATCCGGTAAACAGCTACACCCCTTCGTCCATTTATGGAGCATATTCCGGAAATCGAGTATCGGAAACTAGCGAGTGTTGCCGAGCAAAGAGACGCGGCTCAAAAGCGACAGAAAACCACAATCAAATGAGAGACACAATCACGGAATTTCTACCTTTGGTTCAATGGCACGTTCGGAAAGTGTGCTATTTGTTTTTGGAAAGAGGGAAACGTTTTTAGTAATGATGTTCTATAATTAGATTTCTACTGGAAATAAACTATAGTAGCCTAGGCTATAATAGTTTACGAAAGTTTTTTTTTTTTTTTTTTTTTGCTGTCTACTGCTGGTGTAGGAGCGTTCATGGTGCATTTGATAAAAACAGCATATGGTCCTATAACCGCATGAGAATTCCTGGCTCGGACAGTTTTGTTTACTGCTTAGTTTTGCCTATAGGCTAGACCTAAACATTGAATAGGCTATATGCCTATACCTCAATTAATCCATCTCTTGCTCCAACACTTAAAACGCAAGAAACTAAAACTTTCCAAATGTAAATGCCTGTATACGTAAATAGAAATGCTTTCCGCTGTGAGGTTTAAAGATGCGACTAAATAAAAAAGATGATAGAAGTGAATTCCCCCCGTGGGTTTAGAAACTGCTCTTGCTAAGACATACGGGGGAGGAGGGAGATGAGGTCGGAATTTCAGCCAATGATTTTACGCTATTACAGAATCAATTCATATTAGCATGCACAAAAAT
The DNA here is from genome assembly GCF_949152265.1 of Phoxinus phoxinus. Lineage (NCBI taxonomy): Eukaryota > Metazoa > Chordata > Actinopteri > Cypriniformes > Leuciscidae > Phoxinus > Phoxinus phoxinus. The sequence goes on along the minus strand of NC_136896.1, from coordinate 25,213,666 downwards.
TACAGCTAACTTTTTGAGTGATTTGAGCTTCATGTCGGCCTAAATATAGGCCTTGTGCAGCTAATGGATAAATTATCCGTATTAACAGCCTTTCACCTAAAATCACCTTTAGAATGCTATGACATCACAGGTGGCCAAACATGTCACATAATATCACCTAATTATAACTAATATTATAATTTTCTACACTCATATTTGCCTTGAAGAAATCCACATAACACCAAAGCAGAGAAAATTAGCAATCACTCATGACATTTTTCAATGTTCAATAGAAATATTTGCCGCGCGCGCTCAGTGGATTGAAGTCCTCGCGCGGAGTCAGTGTTTGCGTCTCTCACACATGCCGTGGTTAAGTCACTACTCGACTTGTCTGAGTTTAACTGTTGGAATGATCGCTCGTGTCGTTGTGTGTGTGTGTATGTATGTGCGTTTTCAGGGCATATTGTTCATCTCTGGAAAAACTCTTCCATTGAACTTCCGACATCCCACACAGCATGCAGACGGCCGGTATGACTGTATGGTCGCACGTCTAAACTTTTTTTGACACAATTTACAATAGGCTACTATTTTAATACGCTATCCAATGCTTATTATCTGAAGCAAACATCATTTATCCGAGATACCCGTTTATTCAATTGAATTGAATAAACGGATTTTAGAAGCAAATGGCAACATCCATTTAAATTTCCTTAAACCTTGTAAGGTTTTGTGAACATTTAGGCCTAAACCCGAACATGAAAAGCCTGGTGGGATTACAAATTATATAACAATGGAACTGAGCGAGATTTGGAATAGGTCTATAACCTATGCGTAAATTAGTACAAAGGGTGTTTTTATTTGAGTGTGTGTAAACGGCTAGGCTACTTAAAACTATATTATAAAGCTGGCTATTAATTTAAAATATTTTTAACATAATATGTAATATATTATAGGCTACTTGTAACTGTAAATATATAAATAAATAGTTTTACGCGACCTGCGTGGGTTATGTCATAGCCTATCATATGGACAGGGGGCAGTATATGTCCCTTTACCGCGGACTGACACTTTAGAAATAGGCCCTAGTTCTCCTTTTTATAGGCCTACTGTTACTCTCTCTGTTTGATGAATAACTGATAGATGTTGGCTAAATAACATCATTAGCATAGATATATCTTCATATTGTAAAAAGAACATAATGGGTTTTGTAAACAGTTATAACAAAATGTTAACTACAGTAAGCACAATTTCTATTTTTTATTATATCTGAAGTAGAAAAAAAAGATCCAAATCAAACCAGCCTTTACTCTTCATACTTTAGATCATATTCTTTACATTTACCATTTTCAGTCATGCTAAAATTGCAGAAGGAATGGTTGTCTTTCATCTCATCATATAGGTAATATCCACATATAACATTAAATATAAAAAATCTAATATTTTCCACCTTGACAACCCCATACTCAGATGGCAATCCCAAACATGTCATTCATTTACCTCCAATTGCAACTTTTACTGTTGTAAATCAGTGTTGAGATCATTATTATGAGACATTTTCAAATGCAAAACTGATAGAATCCTCCAAGAAAAATGTTATTTCTTATTTTCAGGAATGTGTTTAATACCAATGACAAGTGTAATAATTGCATTTAAAATATATAATAATAAATTAAACAGAGAGGAGTGTTATTTAGGGTAATTTTTGAAGATCAGCTCATTAGCAATTCAGAAATTATTTTTTTGTTTTTGTTTTTTTGTTCTTCAAACATGACATGAGCTGAAAAGGGCGTCTGAATCGTCCCGCAGGAAACCTCAGTTCACACCCCCAGATTTGATAGTACAATGAAAATCCCCAAAGCTTCCTGTTGTCCATCAATCACGTATATATTTTTAGCGCCACCCTTGCAGTTATTTTTGAGAAGGTGTTGCTGTCATCATAAGCATGGCTTGAGAACAGTTTGTGATCTCAAAACACCATCAGAGTGTCATAATTACTGAATGAATTAGAAAGGGAGCCATCTGTTGCCACTGCATACACTTGTCACTGACTCTATGGACGGATACTATTACTGAGATGCTGTATAAACCAGAGCTTCAGAAGCCTTTCATAAATGAAAAAATATGACGAAAAGTCTTATTAGTAACTTTTTTTTTATACTGCCCCCACTCTTGTCGCGGGCCTAAACTGAGCGAACACTTTCAGGGCTGTTAATGGGCTTTGTGGCTAATGATTTAATAAGGGCCCCATGCATCCGTAACCTGTCTGAGGTCCCCTCTAGTCCACACGGTCCGCTCTGAATCTTTTATCGCCGCTGTCGCTCAAGCGGGCAATTAGTAAAGAGGTCGTGTCGTCATAATGACACCTCAGTAGATATTGACTGGAGTGCGTCCCCGCAAATCACCCCAAGCGCTCAATAGCGAGGCAGGGCCAGCAACACGCCACAGTTACATTATCACCCGCAGACGTTTAGTGCCGGACAGCTTCGCGTGTTTGTCAGGCGCGCCGGTGCTTTTCTCGCCCCGTGAATAAAGACTACAGCGAGTAATGTGACAGACCGTGGCCAGACTGATTACAGGGACGTGTCGGTCGCTGTTAATGGGGGAAGCCCTTTAAACAATGTCTTGGTTCTGAGCCTGAACATCCATAATGAGGAGGTAATGAACCTGCTCCTGTTTCTGCAGCCTCTATTAATTGCGATGGGAATCAGCTTCCTTCGACAGGGCAATACGAATTTGCTTTTGAGATCAAGATCGCTGGTGGATATGCATGTGCATAATGCTTGGCGAATAAATCCACCCTATATACCCCATCAGCAACTGAACTCAACTATGATATAAACTTCACTGTAATTGTGGCCGTACGACAGCTCGAGAAAGAAGCCAGGCTCGACACAAAAGCGCTCAAGTCTTCACAGGACAGCGACAATCTTCGCCACTGATTGCCACATCTGAATGCTTCACATTTTCAGGGATTCTTGTGTCCTCCCCCACAAACGAAAGAAGGAAACTTCTTCAGATGCATGTGTCTTTTGTTGTACGCCTACAGATGCAAAAATGTTTGCACACTGTGCAGAAGTGGCCCGCTTTGGCAGAGCGTGCCGGGCCCGCCGAATGCCCATTGGCAGCTGGGATCTGGCTGTCCCTGCTGGGAATGATGGTCTCAATGTAATGGACACCCACACATGGCAGCCACTGAATTCAAGAGCTTTCTTTCTTGCATGTGCTCGGGGTCTCCCGGGGTCAAATGACTCCTGCACATTGAGGAGACATAGATTGACATCCTTCTGCATCAGCCTTTGCATTGTTGGTCACGGTAGTTTCATTGTTCTCTATTACTCATCAAGTTGTCCATGAGATCAGCACACACAACAAAAGGCTTTATGATATAACTGTACTCGCTAATTGAGTAAATAGGGCCGTTTATTATACTTTGCTAGCATTGCAGTTTACTTTTTAGGCATTGAAAACATCTATCTATCTATCTAGAAAGAAAAAAGGAACGGGAAAACGGGACAATTTACAAATCTGCTCTAGGAAAGGAATGTCTCTCCAAACTGGTCCGGCATATGACAATACACCATAAAGCAAGCTGTCAAGCTACGCCCACAAAATTCAGATGAGGTTTGTCGAAGAGGGGTGAATGGACACAAACCTGCTCCAGAGCCAGCTGAGATCTAAAGACTAGCCGTGGGAGACTCCGCACAACATCAATTGTTCTTTTTTTACCGAGTAGGAGGCCGTTTTTCTTAGTGAATTTGTGTAGGTGTTACTTTTCTATAGATGCTCACCTTCAAAGGACTTTTCCGTTTGTGCTGTTGGTATTGGCGAGCTCGGTGATTATCGTATCTGTTTATTTTGGTAATAATAATCTGTTTGCATTTCCTATTTATGTACAAGAGCCTGACTGAGGAGATTAATGAGATGATATTCCACTGCCTTTATAGAGAAAGACATTGTCTCCATATCAGGATTGTGCTTAGAAGATGTGAATGTCTTTAAATATTCTGTATGAAAATATCCCCTATTTAAACAAAAATCATAATATTTTTGATTCTAGCAACAGTGAAAGTTATTCCCAAAAAAATTGTTAAAACTTTTAACATTATTTTCTATCTTGAGTCTAATTACATACATTTTATTTTAATTTGACATTTTTTTTGAAGGACAACACACCATTAAGTCAACTCAGATGACATAATTGCTCACGGGAACGGTCGAGAGCAATAATACCTTTCCGTGAAAAAAAAAAAGTTTCGCCCTGGTATATTTGATAATATTCCATTATCCACATTATCTAAATGAAGGTCTCTGCTCACAGAGACAAGTACTGTACACCCACAGGTTCAACATCATGCAGCATTACAGTGCATTAAAGTGCACACACACATGCTCAAACACACGAAGAAACATTGGTGATGGTGAACGCTATACTCACATTATCAGTGCAGCATGGAGAGTGGCTCTTTGTGACTTCCCATCATATGAGTGGGCTCCTCCAAGAGCTTCACGCGGCTCCAATAGCAACACAGCGCTCCACACACACTCACACACTCCTGGGATAGCTGGTGCTCCTCATGCAAACTGATCTGGTTTCAAACTGATTGCCTATATTCTACCATGTGGCTATATGAGGTGCTGTCTTACTCTCGCGCGCTGGTTTATGGGGGTGTAACAATGTGGAAGAAGGAAACTCAAGACAATGCTTGGACTTCATGTGTATCCTACATCTTTGACATTGAAATTATCATGATAATGTTAAGTCAGAGGTGCCAAAGCTGAACTGCTTTGATGGACAGAGACGTGGGTTCTGGTGTCATTCAGACATCTTGCTCAGAGGGTGGACAACGCAGCCATGCATGCGATACACGTGTTCATTAACTGTTCTTATGCAGTCCATCGGATAAGTCACAAAACAATGATTATCTTCCTATTTAATTACAAAGCACATTGAATTATCAGCTACATTTCTTTTGTTATTCCATAAGGATTTGAACACACCCCTAACGCTAAGTAAACTTGGGAACTCACTGTTTGCAGACCTTTTGAAAGTGGGACCAGAGTCATTCTCAGGGAACTGAATCTCATGAGAAAACGTCAATATTTTGTATGATGCGATTCGTACGAAAACGCATGTTTGTATGATGTAAGACGAGATTGTACAAATTCAATTCAGCAAAAAGTAAAATAGTTACAAATTCCCATGTGACTGTGACGGAATTTGACATGAAGTTGGATTCTTTTGACTTGGGCCAGTAAACAACTTTATATATAAAAATGTTGCCTTTATGCTGCCATTGTTAACTTGATAAGTGCATTGATAAGTTTGAATGCAATTTTTTGTCTTGTTAAACCGCAAAGTAATAATCATAGTCAAAATGTTGTCACTGGTTGTGTTCTGATCCGTTCTCAGAGCACCGTCCTACTGGGGCAGCAGGTCACGTCCCAACACAAGCTTCATTATTACTAATTACACCCGGTCCATCATTGACTTTTGCCTTCCCTATTAGCAACATCAGCCATTAACACTAATGTTCTGTTTAACACTGAAGATGCGAGACTTTTTTCTGTTCCCTGGGACTGACTGTGGCATAATGGGTGAACACTCTGAGCCTCTTTACTCTTAAATTCATGCATTACAGATGGGATCCCATTCATTTAGAAAGTTTCTGATAAATTTCACAAGCTTTATGGTGAAAATGACTGTGAATGGCGTGTTTATAGAATGTAAAAAGACTGTAGATATCAGGCAAGTTATCAAATTGAGTCAAGTATTCCTAGTATTCAAATTTAATTAAATAAACACGACTAAAATCATTCAACGAGCACACCACTTTCAATAGCAGCAACACAGATCACAATAGTGTCAATGACATCAAGCCTGGCACGACATTTGAACAGAACTACATTGAAGAGTAATATCAGTGAATATAGCAACTTGTGGTTACACTTTATTTTGATGATCCTCTTAAAGGGTAACTGTTGCCAAAATTGAACCTAGGCTCTTTTTGTTTATCTACTTGAGTTAAACTTTCATTTAAAGTTTGTTCGTTCGCTGTTTTTAAAACACTAAGAAGGCTCGACACAACATAAAACTGTGGTCGAAGTATCACCAGAGGCTCTACATGAACTCAAGCGTTGAATTCATTGTTTGTGTACACAAAGTTTACTGAAAAAGAAAGGTTTTGTACTACTCGCTTTATCAGTGTTTCCGGTGGCTGGAATTTTGTCAGTCAAAAGTAGTCGATCTCCGAATGCAACGTAACAGGGAGGAGAGTAAAGATGGAAAGCTGCTAAAGCTTAGTTCCATCTAAATTCACAGATAATTTGTTGTTTTGTCGTTAGTGAAAATCAATATTGACCTTGTATTTGAAAAAGGATCCTCATATAATAATGAAATGATTCAGTGATGCAGATCGACTATTTTTGACTGACAAAATACCGGCGGCCGCGAAGAACAACAACAGCTACAGTGAGTTGTTCAAAACCTTTCTTTTTAGTAAACTTTGTGTACACAAACAATGTAGTGAATGCTCAAGTTCATGTATAGAGCCCTTGGTGATACTTCGAGCACGGTTTTATGTTGTGTCGAGCCTTCTTAGTGTTTTAAAAATAGCGATTTTTTGATGCTAGAAGCATAGATATACATAAAAAAAGGCTAGATGTCTCATCCGCGCTGCTGGCCAATGGAGGTCGACGTCCGCACCTGGCGGCCATCTTGTCACAGTCAGCTCACTCACTCGTAACATTGTTTTAATAGTGCATGTACTTTTTAAATAACCATAACTTGCTCAATTTTCAAACTGGTTGGTTTGTTATAAACGTCACATGTAGTTATGACACTGCATACTTATGTATAATTATAATATTATATGTTTCAACATGTTCAAGCATCCAGAATTATAGCCACGTTAATAACGTTTGTAAGAAACCAAACCGTTTGTAAATCTGTCAAGGATTTGGACAACACTTTATTAACGTTACGTATACTCTGGTAATAACAGTAAATTATGCATAATTACATTCAACTAAGCCTAAACTAGACCAAACCTAACCCAATAGTAAGTACATGTAGTTAATTAATATTAAATGTATAATTGCACTGTAACAAGGACACCTTAAAATAAAGTGTAACCATCAAACAAAAAAATCTGTTTTTGTATCTTTCTTCTCAGTCTAATGCATTGGATTTAAAACAACAACAACAACATTATTAACAACACTGCATAAAATATCGTAAAAGCGTCGTAACTAAAACAAATCCATGCAATTGAAATTTAAAATGTGAGGCGATACAAAGCTGCACAACATAGGTGTGTGTGGGGAGCAGCGTGAACATATACAGCACAGAAAATTAAGCAAATGGCATCATTATAAGCGTTCATCTTGGCTTGCGAGGGGTGCGGGAGATGATGGGGTGTCTGTGTCTTCAGCGGTCTCAACAGACAGAGCTGCATGTCAGCCGCTGGTAACAAATGGTTCTGCTAAATCAATCTTTAATTTGATGCCAGCCTTTTGCTAATGGAGAGTCTTGTTAGAGTCTTAGCCTTTTGTCGGCTCAGTCAAAGTTTAGCCATTATGCAGCAGATCCATCATTTCTAGATGTGGTCAGTAATGAATTGTGTGCATCAGCATCATTAGAGGTTTATGAACCAAAAGCTTCCACCTATTAAATGGAGCTATTAAAGACCTTCTTAATGTTCACCCTGTTTAATGGTGAGAAATAGACTAAAGCAGTCATGGGAGGAAAATTAGTTGATTTTGATTCATTAGATGTACACTCATTTATGTGATCCTGAGTGATTGCTTTCTAATATACTGTTTCCCACCAAAACAACAAAAGGACATTATGTCTTCATCGTGAAAATCATCTTATTTAAGATATGAACTTGTTCGTGAGATTTCACAGGGGACCAACCGTCTTGCACAAATTCTAAATAAAATAATGCTTGACATTGATCAATCCATATTCGTGAAAAGGCATAATTCATTTGAGTGTGTGTGTGTGTGTGTGTTTGTGTGTGTGTTCTCTGATACACACACAGTTAATGCATGCTTGTTTTTGTATTGTTTTGTCCTTAACCCTAAATCTAACTCTTACAGAAACTTTTGGCCTTTTTTAGATTTAAATAAAAGTTTATTTAACATTGATCTATTAGCTGTCATTGCGTCCTATTCATAAATGTTCCTAATAATGTGGAAGGCTGTATACTGGTTACCGAATTGATTTCTATTGTTTATATATTATACCATATTAGTAAGTATCTCTATTACAATTGTTCATACTTATATGTTTAAAAGTTTATTATAGTATTACATGTCTAGAGACCAGAATATTTTTTAGATTTTTGACTTGGGCCAGTGAGCAGCCGCCTAATAACTTCCGAGGGTTTACTCTGAACACTTTAGTAACTGCTTAGCAACACCCTGGAAACCACTCAAATTTTATTTAGCAAATGGCTTCAGACAGTAAATAGTGGGAAAGTTGTCAGGCCACCGATGTTGGTGAAAGTATTATTATTTTTTACGTGCAAGTGGCAGTCACAATAAAGAAAATTCAAGAAACTCTTTGGTATCTTTAGCTTTTATATAAGCCATTACTAAGACAGAAGTTGTCAGTGAAAATAGCGATGTAAATAGTCCAATTTAACATGCATTTAAAAAAAAGTGCTTGTCACGGAAATAATATACTTTAGAAGAATATAGTTAATTGTGAACTGAATGTAATGTTTTTGAACACTACCAAGATGTATTATAATTTACATTTATATTAAATGTAATTAGTTGAACTTAAGAGAGCCACTTTAGGACTTAAATACATCTTTATATGTAATTTCATAATAACTTCTATTGTCTTTGTAATATTTTTAAAGTGTACTACTGAATAACAAGCATTTATGGTAAACTAAAATATACATAATTTATTTTGATGTAATATCGAATAACTCTACAGTTAAAATTATAATCAAGTACTTTACATTTGCTTCAGTGTGTTAGTCAGCACATCGAAATAAGTGTACTTTAAAGCACAACAAATAATGACTTAAAATGTGCTTTAAGGAAAAACTTTTTCTGACATTATATGGCCTGGTTTCACAGACAGGGCTTAAGCCAGAATTAGACATTAGTTCAATTGACATTCAAGTTTTTATTAGAAAGAACATTACTGGTAAGCATCTTGAGACAAAACAATGGCACAGACGTATTTTAAGATATATCAAACCAGCTCAAGCATGCATTTTAGTCCAGGGCTGTCTGTGGAACCGAGGGTATATAAACATATACTCAACTCTCTCTTGTTGTCAAATTTGAGTCAGTGTTTGGAATGTTGGAGAACATATGGAATATTTCTGGACTTGGCATGCAACTCAACACCATCTACCTATGAACCAACAGCGTCCCACTGTCTCTCTGGGCGCTCTGGGAGTAAGGTAAAGTCAGAGCGGCAGCGCTGTTGTCCAGGGGAGAACACACAAAGGCCCAGTGGCAGGTCCATTCTCCCCCAAAGCCGATACCACCTGCAGGGGCCGGCCCCTCTCCTGAGCGTCCCAGCACCGCTCTCCAAATGATGATTAATCACGGGGGGCCGAGGGGGGGCTCGGACCCTGACACGGCCATAATGCTGGTCACCAGAGTCTGGATTGGCCAGCGGAGATCAGTGGGTGGATGTCTACGGAAGATGGATGACCTCGGACTCCTGTCATTAACAAAAGAAAACAAAAACAGACCACAAAAAGAAAGGCAGCTCGGTGTGAGGGAGACTCGGTTTGTGTGGGAATAAATGAGGGTTCTGACATTAGCAAACGTTTAAGACACTCAACTTTCCCAAACGCAAAGTAGTCCGAGCCCTGACACTATGCGTGACAGCCGTGAACTTCTGGAAGTTTGTGATCGCTTGCTCTCATCAGCGGAAAGAAGAGCCGCGGCGAGCCGAGATTTTCTCTGACAGTTACAAATGAAGCCGCGATTCATTATTTTCCAGGGAATTCGGTCTTCTGCAGACGAAGATGGAGATGCAGCCATGGCGTCACTGCCCATTTGGATGGAGATGAATCAAGGCACTTTAGCCCAGACGCAGCACTGACAATCACATCAGCGAGGCTATCGGACTCCCCTCTACTCCTCGCGGACGGATCCGGTGTGGAGCGGAGCGGGTAATAAAGGCTCCTACTGAAACCCCATTAAGCCCAGTCTCCAAAGACCAGCTCATTAGCATAGCGGAATATTCCCCCCGTTTGTGTAATTCTATAAACTCTTATTGCTTCCACTATCCTATTCTTAAATGACGCTAATAATGTGGAAAGTTTAGCTGTATAAATGATTGTGTTCTCGCGTTTTTGCAGCTTGTGTTCGTTTTAATCCGGGGTCTGGTTACCTCATTCACAATTCCCCTAATGACCCATCTTTGTTAATTAAGCAGACGAGGATGGGGGAGGAGGGGGAGCAGATGCAGGAAAAGACACGTTTCTCCTTTGTTGTCAAATTGACACGAGTGCCTGTTGTCTGTCTGAAATTAAGGACATAACCATGCTATATAGCATCTATTACACGGTTATACATGTTAAACAGCCCAATATCAACAAATTAATGATCTTTTGACCTTTAAAGTAAAAAAAAAATTTAACATTTTATTTATATACAGTGCTGTGTACAACATATTATATAACAAATACATGCACATTGTATACATTAAGAGTCACTTTTATGCATTCATTTAAGATTGGTGTTTTGTTTTTTTCTGAAAATGTGCAAAAAATTGACGGCAAACACTTTATTACAGCATCATATGAGCAGACCAAATTCAAATATTTCATTTTGTTTTCAGCTACCAATAAATATGAGATTCTTCTGCAAAAATGTGAAAGAAAAAGTGTCTGTGCTGCATTTTGTTGCATTGTTTGTTCCTTAAATGAATGATGTTAGCTAACTGCATTTGAATTATCTACTGTACATTTCTGAAATATGAACATTACTTGGACACAGTCACGTCTGATAACAGATCAGATCATCACGGTAACACTTTATTTTACAGTGTCCTTGTTACATATGTTACACGTACTTACGGTAGTAATAACAGTAAATTATGCATAATTACATGCAACTAACATTAAACCAAACCCTATAGTAAATACTTAAATATATAATTACACTGTAACAATGACAACTTAAAATAAAGTGTGACCCAGATCACTCTAACATGCATTTTTCTGTAAAGCTGCTTTGAAACGATGCGTTGTGAAAAGCGCTAAACAAAAAAATGTGAATTGAATTGGATTTTCTTCGAAATGTGTGATTTTTGGAGCTGTGATTAAACAAGGTATTTCTTTGGGCATGGGTCAGAATATGTTAACAGGAGACCATGTGAAAACTGAACAGCTTTTGGTGGAACAGATACAGCCATAAGAGCTGCATTTTACACTTAGCATATAGTAGTAGTTATTAACATAAGAGGGAACAAAAGAGCAAACTGGTTACCTGTAGGCCTGCAGTCCCTTTTAGAAACTCCGCATGAGCTCTTCCAGCAGGATTTCAGTGGGTGTGGATCAAAGATCTGGAAGTAGGAGAAAAATCGAGTCTAAATGCATGTATCATTTTTGCATTCATGTTGTTCTCCTGCATTTATAAAAACAGATAGTCCTGGTTATGGTCCTGGGTACTGATTGGTCAAAACGCTTATAAGCGTTAAGGGATTATTTTGATGGAAGAATGACACTTAATGGTTGCTTAATACATTTATTATGTGGTAACAAGTTTACACTTTATTTTAAGCTGTCATTGTTACAATGTAGTTATACATTTAAGTAATAACTACATACTTACTAAGGTTAGGCTTAGGATGAGTGTTTGGTTTAGGGTTAATTGCATGTTTAATTATGCATAATTTATAGTTATTACTACAGTAACTACATGTAACGTGTAACGATGACACTGTAAAATAAAGTGTTACCAAATTGTATTATGACAATAAGGCGACACACAAATGAGGGTTCTTCGGTTGATATCATTTCTATATCATTTCCATTTTCCTTTACATACGGGTTTCTTGACACCCGACAACAAAACTTCTCCCTGTTGACTCCATGTTCACCAAATATTAATCATATTTGGTCCCACATTATATTAGGTGTCTTTAACTTATCAAAAAATATTGATATAGGTACAATGTAATTATTGTCCATGTTTTAATGTAAAACACTTTTGCTGCTATTGGTTAGGGTAAGGTTAGGGATGGGAGTAGTAGTATGGTTAGGTTTAAGGGTCGGTCAACAGTGCAATTACACAAATAAATCACAGATGTAATTACATACAGCTTTAGTAATATAATGTAAAAACGGGTGTATGTACACAATAAGTGCATCGTGTCAGATAATTAATTTAAATACACTTATAAATATAAAGTTGGTCCGAATATTTTTGGTTACACTTTATTTTAAGGTGTCATTGTTACAGTGCAATTATATTTTTAAGTACTGAGTAATATTAAGCAACTACATGGGTTATAGGGTAGGATTAGGGTTTGGTTGAGGGTTAATTGCATGTAATTATGCATAATTTACTGTTATTATGTAACATATGTAACAAGGAAACTGTGAAATAAAGTGTTAACATATTTTTTATTACAATTATACTTTTGTAAATAAATCAATAGTTTATTCCCAAACTGAAAATGTATTCATCATAGAAGAGGTGCATTTGAGTAGTTGCTTGTATAATTTTTTTTTCTTCTTCTAAGCATCACGTCACTGACCCACATCTAATGGCAAAGGGTTCCCTGTGTTTTCAATTGGTAATTTCTTCAGGCGTCAGCAGGACAGTGTATGTTCTTGCACTGTAGATTTTTCCTTTATCACACAACATCCTGGCTCTTCCTGTGACTCCCTCATTTTCTCAGTGCATGAATGTCCCCAATACAGTGAAAGTACAGACAGGGCAATTTTCCCTGACATGCACTGCCATCTTGTTTTGCTCAGCGAGACAAAGAGGGGCCGACTGATGGCTTTGTTCGGCCAGACAAGCCCTTGACAGGCGAGCTCCATATTCAAAGCATCTTCTTCCTGTTCCTCTGCATGGCTCAGGATAGCGCCACAGCCCTGCTTTAGCCCGTGAGTTAATGTTCAACCAGGTACAGGAACTGACGTTGTGCTTACGTAGTGGAAGTGTGTCCCCCCCTCGCTCAGGATAATCAGTCTCTCCTGACAGCTAGCTCCACTTAGCTTGTTCTCAGCTTGTAACGCGCCATGTCCAATTAGCTCTCGGGGTGCTCCGTCTTCATCCCTAAAGACTGGAGAAAGCAGCGACTGCTCACATCGACCATGATGGAGAAGGCCTTGATTGGACAACAAGACGTCCTGCAGCCACAGTCCAGACTGAGTCAGCTAATCATCAACTTAGTGTCCGCCGGTAGAAGTGAAAGTCTGTGGCCTGGACAGGAAGTCTCAAACCGGGCCCTCAGTGCCAGGCCGAGGAGGTGTTGAGAGACGCTGCTATTGTCTCGAACGGCCTGTCGGTGAGTTTCTGCTGATGAAGACATTGACTGTGTTACAGCAGGAAATGGAGATGTTGAGCTTTCACTAAAAGGTGTACGAGGCCTGGTCACACAACAGCACTTTTATTCATACTTGATTATTATTTTTTTGGTAAAATGTCTTATTCAAATGTTTGATGTCTTTTCTGTAGGCATATTCATTCTATTTTGATATTATATTTTATTTTATTTTTATTTATTCTATTTTATTGTCCCTGACTTTCAATCCTAACATAACAAATTCTGTCTAAAAAAATATGATAATCTAAAGAAAGTATGAAATAAACAAACTATTTAAATATTTAATTGTGTGAAAATTAATTTCCAACGTCATCACCACTTTTGCTGCATATAGTGACAACGGTGTCAGATAAGATCTTTAGATGAAAACAAAATAAAATATATATATATATCACTTTCCATTTAAATGGTTTTATTGTGCATAAATCAAGCTTGTGAAAATATTGTTTAATGTTGTGTAATGTAAATACTGTATTTTAATTTCATTGTAAAAAAATGTTTTACTGTCACAAACTAGTTATTATTATTTATCATTCCCGAGGTGTCATTTCCATCTTGAAATCAAAATATTGCTCCTGTAACCCCCCCCCCCCCCCCCAAAAAAAAACCAGGATTTTTTTCTCATTTACCAATGAGACAAATGTGTCAGTAAAGAGCTTTAGATGAAATATGTAATGTGTAAGAAAATAAATCACCTTTCAATTGAATACTTTTTATTGTGCATCATTTTCAATCAAGATGTAATTTATGAATTCATTTAAAAAAAAAAAAAATTGTGTGTAAAAACATTGTTTAAATTTGTTTGTTTTTATTTTATTGTCCCAAACTTTCAATCTTAACAAAAAAGTCTGTCTTAAAACTATTATAATCTAAACAAACTCTGAAATAAACAAACTACCTAAATATTTATGTGTGTAAAAATTGTTTGTATTAAAGGAATAGTTGGAAATTATGTTATCATTTACTCATACAGGTTTAAAACAACTTGAGGATGAGTTTCTTTCTTCTGCTGAACACAAAAGTAGATATTTTGAAGAATGTCAGTAACAGTTTATGGACCCGATTTACTTCCATAGTATTTTGTCTCCTACTATTGAAGTCAATGGGGTCCAACAACTGTCTGGTTACTGACAGTCTTCAAAATATCTTCTTTTGTGTTCAGCAGAAGAAAGACCCTCAAGTTGTTTCAAACCTGTATGAGTTTGAGTAAATTATGACAGAATTTTCATTTTTAAGTGAACTATTCCTTTAAGTTTAACACAAATTAGATCTGTCATTTCTGAGGTGTAATTTCCACCGTGATAACCAATTTCAAGTTATACTGGCTTACATACAGTAGCAAAGAAACAGTGTAAAGAGGTTAGATGAAATAGAGTTATGGGATGTGTGAGAAAAACAAAAGAAAACGCAAGACAAATAATTTTTCAATAAAATGCTTTTTTATTGTGCGTCATTTTCAATCATCTGTAATTCGTACACAAAGTGTGAAAATATTTAATTGTGTGAATTTAGGATTAAACAAAATGTTAGCTGTGTTAGCGTAAGCTTGCATTAGCATTAGCAAGAAGTCGACTATTTTTTTGACACAATAACTATTTTTCAGTCCACAAAACCAAAAAAACAAGTGACACCCAAATATCTCTCAGGAATAGTATCATCTTGTATGACTTGAAGCCTGGAGTTATTTTGTCATAAGGCAGTTCGGCTGTTTTCATTTTCATATGAAACTTCCCCACATACATGTTTACACGCCTTTCAGTGTGACTAACAAATGCCAAAGGACGAAACTATTTAGTCATGAAATATCTTCTTAGGCTCAACAATATCTCTCGAAAGATTATAATAGATGCAATTAAAGGTTCTTTTGCTGCGAAAACCTTTGTATTTGAGTGTTGTAGCCTTCCGTTTACTCGAAAATATAACCACCCTGATCCAAGCACAATCTAAACCAGCCTATAAAGGTAAAAAAAACACACAAGAGAATGAATCTGACATCAGCCGTGTGGAAATCGAATACATTTACCACAGCTGAGCTATTAGAGAGCGAAAAAAAGGCAGAATAGATTAACGTTCAAAAGTGATTATTGGATTGAGTCGAAATAGAATTACTGCTTTTGTCAGTATTGCAACATCTATAAAGATGTCAGTGATTTGGAAAGATCATTACAACCTTAAATTGTCTGGCAGGGATATGAGAATAGGCACTGGCTCATATATTACCCACAGTCCTCCTGTGGCGTGATTGAACTGTGCCTGCTTTGCTTGTGAGAAAGCATTAATCCTGCTCTAGACGAGGGTAAATTCTTTACGTTTGCTAAGTGGATGGAAGCATTAAGATCAAGGTCTGTAATGAAAACCGAAGGTGACGCGTGTGTGAAGAAGCCCAAGATGAAACTCAGGAATTTCACATTTTGCGAAGACACAAGTTGCTTTGTTTAAGATGCACAATTTGATTTCACCGCAGTTATTTTCTTTTTTTTTTTTGCCTTCGCTGTTTTCGCGATCTTTCTTATCTCTAGTTAAGGTGAACTTCTGCCTAAGAAGAACATGCCAAAAACCTGCGAATTCTCCTTCTCTCAAGAACAACGAGGCAATAAAAGAGGTAATAAAATCAGTAATGCCCTGATGTGGAAACATAGCCTGTAATGATGTTTTTGTCTCTCAATCTTCCGTTTCTCACCAATTAAAACAGTTCAAATGAGCTCACCCAGCTGCATCATATTTCTCCATGCAAATGATGGGAATTTGGTTTGTTCTCCAGTGACAGTAAATCTAATAAATACCACGATTCTCTCTCTTTTTTCCTCAATGATGAAATGCAGGTGCGGAGTAATTGGTGTATTTATCCTTGAGGAAGTGATATGTCTGAAGAGAGAGAGAGACCGAGTGAAGGAAATAAGGCTGACGAAACCTGGTGATCAGAGACGGCCTGATATGTGAGATGTGTAGATCGACTCGCTGGAAAGAATCCATGTGAAAATTTGGATGTGGTGAAATCTAGATTGTCTCATTTTGTGAAATAATTGTTGTGCAATCAGCAGATTGGACAAAATAAAGAAAGTTATCCTTAAAAGCAGTGGTTCTCCGCCAGGGGGGCCGGGGCCCACTAGAGGGCCTCAACAAACTTCCAAGACAACAAGCATTTAAATAAGCTAAAACAACAACAAAAATCAAGATATTTCCTATTTTATTAAAAACAATTATATACAAAATTATAGAAGAACCAAGATTGTCTACAAAAACCTGGATAAGACAGGAAAAGTAACGTAAAATCTTTCTTTTAAATATATTTGTCCTTAATCATCCTTATCCAGTAAGCAACGAAGTCATGGGGCCTTTGAATAGTGTTGTGGACAATAGGGGGGTCTTGGAATAAAAAAGGATGAGAATCTTAAATGCATAACTATTCTGAGGGTGTGAATGAAGCACAAGGCGGAGTGTGTGTGTAAGGCTTGGCAAGGCTAACCCTGCGTCCGAAATCAAATACTTCTCTACTAGTATGCGAAAAACAGTATGCCGACAGAGTAGTATGTTCGAATTCATAGGCTGCATCCGATATTGCATACTTCCCTACTCTATAGTAGGCGAAAAACAGTATGTGACACAAGTAGTATGTCTGAATTCACAGTACTCATAAAGAGTTTAGGCAAAAAGTACCTGGATGACCTACTTCTACTTGTGAGATTCTTAAGTGTACATACGATGGACACTTTACAATCCCATTAGGCCACGGGAGAGAATTTATGAATGGATGTGAAGCGACGCAACTTATGCTGGTAGGTCACATGATAATGACAACATGGCGAATGCATCAAGCCTTACTCTGGAGTTGGTTTACCCTCATTCTATGGTAACATCTATAACTGGTTTTATTTACTTAAAAAAATATTAACCAGGCTATTAGGTCACACCTTCAACCTTTTCTAGACCGATAGAGTGTCCTTTGTTACACATAGTACTTATTGCTTTGGTTTAGTTTAAAGCTGCAGTCCGTCGTTTTTCCTCTTTGTCGCCATCTCTGTTAGAAATCTGCAATTGCAGTTATTCACGGAATTATTAACTGTGCGTGAGTAGTAAATCGGCATGAAACAGCGCGGATGAACACAATGTATTGAGGAGAACCTGTCGCGTCGCTGTGGATACTGTACTGTCATCAGCAATGTCAGAGTATACTTTTTGAAAGTGTCAACATTAGAATTTTCATCGGTAAATGTCATCTGAACAAGTAAGTAACATTCACTTTTGTTCTGACCAAATTCGGGGGGTGGGGGGAAGCATTGCAGTAGGCTATATCATGCTGATTAAATCTAACGATTGCTTATATCACGTCAAAACGTGAAAAATATATTTTTTCTGTAGCCACTCTGAAGTCTGAAGTCTTTGGGTTTTACAACTGGTGAATCTCCAGTTGTCACTGGTGATTGTCGCTTTAAACTTTCGGGATCCGCCATACCAAGTGCTAAGCTAAATCTCCACCATCATCCACACACGCTAGCCGAGACTCCTTCTCTATGTGTACAGAAGTGACGTAATGACGCAAAGACATGCTCGAAATTCCCGCGGAAATCCACCAGTACCACTGGAATTAAAATCATTATTACAAGATTACCGTTTTGAATCGAGGTAAGGCAAGCAGATCGTTTTGAACACTGGCTGGTTACGTTTTTTTTCAAAAATGTCTTTTTTGATATTTTTAAACCCAAAAAAGTGCCGGACTGCAGCTTTAAGTTAACTTGTTAAAGTTGTATTTTTAAGCATGTTATGTTTGTTTTTTACAGCCTGAGCTGTTGTAATTTGTCTGACCACCTGCAGTACTGTCACAAACCAACATGTTGATGTCATTAAAGCAACACCAAGTAGTTTTTCAACCTTCATAATATATTTCCAAGACTCTTGTGATGGTACATCGCCTTACAATAGGTTGAATGACACGTCTGCCATAGCCTGACGGGGTCTGTATCACTTTTACTGGCACTTCGGGGTTCGGGTAGTAACCCGAGCACAAAAAGAACTACAATATTCGACTGCTTTACCCCACTTCCCCCACCACCCCACTTCCCCCACCACCCCACTTCCTCAAATTCGGACGTGAGAGCCCAACTAGCGTTAGTTTGCCGGCTGGTATAGCGTCTGTATGTTGTTATCACGGCCGAAGCAGCAACTAAACCGAAGGAGGCAAAGGTTTTGTCGGAGGAGACTAGAAAGAGAAAAAGGGAGAGTGATAAAATCAAAGGCCGGACGAGGATCAATATTGGTCCAGTGTTCTCTCGCTTGCGTGAGCTAAAGGAGGAGGAGGGACCGATGCTGACTTGGCCGTCATGCTGTCGGACTAGTAATAGCTACATGATTAGACGGACAAAATCATCTTTTAGGATAACTATCCTAATGACTGCAGGCTGATAGTCATGTTTGTTTCTGGTGAAAGTGCCTTGCCTCAGGCTATAATGCAAATCGATTTTTCAAATTTGCAGATTCATCTATGGTTGCTTGATATTATAATATTGACGATATATTATTTTACCTACCACACAAACATTGAATTGAATTATCCATTATGTAAAACAGTAGCCAATAGGCTACTATAATGACGCTGGCTTGTAAACGTGAGCCAGCGTCAACGTAAAATCTTTTGGCGTTTTATAAAAAAAATAAAACCCATGAAATTATATTCATATGACATACTGACATATATGCCACTGTACCTGGGATGAAGACATTTCACACGCAACGCAGGCAGTCTGCCCAAGACGTGAAAACTCCTTCTGCAGAGTTCGGGGGTATCGGCTTGTCAACAAATGCACGTATCCCTTGGTGTAACCATGACATATTTTGCGACAGTAGTAGAAGACAATACTGTTTCCTAACTGTAGGGGGACCCCGAGAGCAAAAGCTACTTGGTGTTGCTTTAAAGTGATAGTTCGCCCAAAGATTTACATTCTGTCATTAATTTCTCACCCTCATGTCGTTCAAACCCGTAAGACCTTTGTTCATCTTCGGAACACAAATTAAGACATTTTTGATGAAAAACCAAGAGCTTTCGGATCCCTCCAAAGACAGCAACGTCATTGCAACTTTCAAGGCCCTACTTTCTTCTCTGCTGTGTCAGATCTCCTACATTATTCGTGTAGTAAACAGCACAGCGCTTCTATGCCAGAATGCAGACGCTGTTCACATGAGCACCACGACACACGCATGTGATGCAGGAGCTGGCCAATGGTGAGCCGGCATTCTGAGATAAAGCCAGGAAGCGCTGTACTCCGTTTACTATGCGAATAGCATAGGGGATCTGACACAGAAGAGAAGAAATTGAATAAAGTCATTAGTTTTGTTTGTTTTTTTACGCACAAAAAGTATTCTCGTCGCTTCATAACATTACATTTGAACCCCTGTAGATGGACTATTTTAACGATGTCTTTACCTTTCTGGGCCTTGAAAGTGTGTAATGACGGGTCTGTCTACGGATGGATGGAAACAGAGCGCTTATGATACATTGGATTTAATAGTGTCAATCAATTCTAGCCATTTCATTCTTAACCAACGTACAGTTGGAAAACGAAATAAAACTTGAGCGTTTGAGCAACCGAACACACATCTCCAATCCATTCTGCTCCGTGACGTTTCAATGGTTGCTTTGGCCAGGTTGTATTTATAGTATATGGGCGGGATGCTTTAGATAGAGAGGATTTGATGGACCGAAGATGTGATGAGAAGCTGAAGTCTGCGGTGATATCATTAGAATCTGTGATCCATTTCAGCGGAAGTGAGAAACTGTAAGTTTGGAATACTTACATCTCCAAAATGCTAATTTTGTCATTGTTTTGGAACACACAAGCTTATTAATAACATTAAGACTAACATAATCACACTAAAATAAAATAAATATATATATATATATATTATTTCAGGGGGCCTTTCATGTGGGTTTGGAACGACATGAGGGTATGTAATTAATGACAGAATTTTCATTTTTGGGTGAACTAACTCTTTAAGGGTTGCATGAGGTAGAATAGTAACAAGTTCACAGCACATTGTTGTTCTTTAATTGTAAATATTTATAATCAAATACTTACACTACCATTCAAAAGTTTAGGGTTTAGTAAGTTTTTTTTTCTTTCTGTTTTAATACATTTTAAATGTAATTTATTCCTGGGATTATTCAGCATCATTACTCCAGTCTTCAGTGTCACATGATCATTCAGAAATCATCCTGATATGCTGATTTGATGCTCAGGAACATTTCTTATTATTATCAATTTTGAAGATTTTTGATGAATAGAAAGTTCAAAAGATTACAATATTAACAGCACCTAAACCTCAGAGATTTTAACCTAAATGAACCCTATATTACGATCTCACATCGTGCTACACATAACCTTAAACCATGTGGTTAGTTGAGGAGAGATGTTCTGTGACTTTTCTAAGACATCAGACTTGCGGGTTTCACATGGTAAATGATAACATTTGTGGAAAAAAATAAACATATGGTGCGTCTCAATCAGCTCCCTTCAGCCAGGGCACTAACCAGGGAGTCGGACATCGCAAAATCCTTCCAGTGCACTGAAACATATGAATCCCACAATGCACCGTGAAAAACAGGGAGCATTAATGCTCACTATGTTCCCTTAACAGAAGTTCTGAAGTGGGAAACATAAATCGCGTGAGCTTACTCACTACACATGACAAAGACAAGTGTAAGATATGATTTCACTATATTTTGATGGTTCCTTTAAAGGGTTAGTTCAGCCAAAAATGAAAATTATGTCAGTAATTACACTCTCCAAAATAGTTAAAATAGTCCAAGTAACTACAGTGGCTCAAACTTAAGTTTATCAAGCGACGAGAATACTTTTTGTGCGCAAAAAATAACAACTTTATTCAACTATTCACTATTTGCTGGTCATGTGTGTGATGCTGCCCAATAGTGAGCCTACGTTCTATGATGTTGCCATGTCGCCAGAAATAGGATCATCAGTGTCTCAATGTGTAGTGAGCCAGGGTCCTTACCAGTGACCAAATCTGTGTATACGATATACTTATTCACAAGGAAGCTAGGGAGCAGATTGAGACGCATCCTTACACTGAAGGAGGAACCTTAGTCAAATCTAGAGACCAGAATATCATAAAGACTTGAGTGTGGGCTCTTTTAAATTTGGACAGTAGATAACCACCTAGCAATGCCCTAGCAACCATCCAGAACACCCTATCCAGTAACTCCCTATCAATCACTTACAGTAATGCCTTAGCAAAACACCCACAGTTAAACACCACCATTCACATTATTATTTTTCAGGTTTGATGTCATTTTTGTAGCCTGTCCTATCATGGAAAAAACTAACTGCCTTATTTCCCTGACAAAGTGCAATGATTTCCTCACAAGATTACTCAAAGTCTACGCAAGTCAGCGACAGTTAGCATTTCTCAGTAAACTTCTGCGACAAACACACCTCGCTGCTGAGCAGGGCTTGTTTTTAACCAAAACAACTGATCGGCATTCAATTTAACCGATATTAGCAGCCAGGGACCAGAGTTGACTAATTTACTCCTACTCTGATGTACAAACATTAGCAACTCTTCTCTTTTTTTAGATTGGACCTGGTAATGTCTTCGCCTCCCACTCCTGTACAGCTAAATGAAAGGCTTCTGTGGCTAAATTTCCCCCAAGTTCCTCCCACTCAAGTCTAACATCATTAGATGTACTTTAGGGCAGATATTGTTTCCTATCAATTCTATTCAAACGAAACGCGAGCTCACAAGCATCGTTATGAGGCAGCTAATAAAATCATACAAGGTGTTTATGTATGCAGGATTCTCAGGAAAGGGTAATCGTGCAGCTTATTAAAAGTGAACTTGCCTAGAGCCTTTCTGAGCAGGACCGACACCGTAGCTTCTGTCACCGGTGAATCAGATGACAGTCGCTGAGCAGCCGGGTCAAAGGTCACAGCTTTGCTTGCATGGTTATGGAAATGGGGCGCTAATGCATTTGCATAGAAAACATGCCAATGAACACAAAATGAAGCTTTTTTTTACATTATAGCTATGGGGTGTTTTAAATGTAACATGCTCATATGACCTAAAATGCTGGGATATTTTTTTAAGAACATTGGGATAAAGAAATCTTGAGTTTTATTATTGGTGTTTGTTAAGGCCAGTATCACTATTATTAATTGCTCATTCGAATCCCTTTACCCTAAGTATTAAACTTTGAAACTGAACGCATCTCACACATCTGTGCTGCAGTGTGAATCAACCTCTGACTGTTGAAGAGGTTGTGTTTTTACTTTTCTAAGTCATCAGACTTGAAGTGAACTTTTACCTGGCAACATTAAAACGAATTTTTAAAAAAAAATCCCATAGACTTATTACTGAAGGAGGGACTCGACACCAGTCATATCTAGAAAACAACATTTCATTGATTTGGGCCGGTAAACAACACCTTAGCAACAACCCTGAACACCAGAGTAACCGCCTAGCAACACCATAGAAACCACCCAGAACGCCCCGACAACCATAGTGGTCACATGTTTTGCACAACATTTTGTCCAAAATCTACTTTTTCTTATTTACAACCAGTGCGCAACAATAATTTGCATGTTATTTGATACTACAGTGTTCATATACACATATGATATGCATATTTAAGTTACTAACCCCTTAAGCGGCACCCCCTTTTTTTTTTAATAGACATGAAAATGCACATTCCGAACTTAAAGGGCACCTATTATGGAATTTTGAAATGTACCTTTCATGTAGTGTGTAACATAGATCTAAGTGAACAAAAACATCCTGCAAAGTTTGAAATATGAAAGTGCACCGTATATAAAGTTATTGTCTTTCAAAAGTAAGAGTCGACTCGAAGTCATTTTTATGAATCGTTAGAAGACCGAAGCTTTTTCCCTGACTAGATGACGTCAACTTGTCAAGTTATTTGAATACGACACGCCCACTTATTGCGCTCCAAGGCCAGGGAAAACTTGAAAACAGACGAGGCGCTGTGTTCTGAAGTGCGACTCAAAAGCCAACTTTTTTCATCTGCCCATGGAGGAGCATTTGAAGACTAAGTGGCTACAATTCATACAACTATACCACAGAAGTATAGTCTGAGCCTTGTGCATTGTTCGCGCCATTTTGAAGACGATTGCTTTACCAACTTAAATGCAATCAAACTTGGATTCGCGAGCCGATATTGAAGGAAGGTTCAGTTCCAAGTGTATTTGCATCAGCTTCCTCCTCCGTATCACAACCTGTAAGTGTTATTAATAATGGTTGCTTTTATGTTTTATGTAGCATGCTTAATAATTATTTAGTTTGTTGTGTAAGCACCGTTTAGCTTCTAGGTCTTCAATGACAATTTTGTATTGAGATATGTGAAGTGTTTGGCGTTGTTTTCGGAGTTGTCTAAAGAATAGAGTAATACCTCGTAGTAACGTAACTGCATTTTTTTTTTTTTTTTGTAAAAGCGTTATGTTTATGCATCGGGTTAATGCAAACAAAGACTGATTGTGCTTTTACAATATGAACTCTGGGCTATGCTCGCTAACATAACATTAAATTCTTTATCTTATTTTTAGTTTTTTACTACAAACTACAAAGCAGTGGACTATAATCATTATTATAACACGATTTAATTGATAAAAGCATCAGTGTACTCCGTGTTAAACAATAAGTATTATCTCTGTAAACACTGCTGGGTCATCTGACCAATCAACGCAGATTAGCATCGCGCAACGGAGGGGTTTGGAAAAACGAGTCGTTGAACGAATCATTTGGGAGTAGGTGAGCAAATCAGGTAAAAATAAATGCATATTATACGACAACTAAAGTGTTTTTTGTCATTGCATGCATGTAAAACTGTTGTTGGGGACTCCCACAACAACATTAGGAACATTTTAAATGTCATAATAGGTGCCCTTTAAATGGTTGTAATTCAAGAATGCTTTGGAATATAGATGGTCTAAGATTGGTCTTGTTTTAAAGAAGACATTTGGCACATTTTTGTAGAAGTGAAATAAATGAAGAACGTTAAACAGAAAAAAAGTTATATAAGTTTGAGTTTATGAAAATGTACAATGTGAAAATTTAATTATTCACATTTTATATAAAATATATATTTTCTAAACCTGGAGGACTCTAAAAACGCCCAAAAAAAATAAAAAAACAAGTTGTGTTTCAAATTTTAGGTTGATATCCCAAAAAATAAGCTTTCAGTGAGATTTTGTTTAGGCGCAATACCAAACTTTTTCACTAGTTGACATTACTGCCCATATAAGGGCGCCTCCATTTCCATATGTTGTTTGAGTGATCTGAACCATTATTTTTACAATTTTCTTACAATTTATGAAGTAGGCATCCTATTCAGAGGTAGTATTGGAAGTTTGGCAGATTTTGAAATGAAGTTAACCTCTAAACACAAAAAGAACACGTATGTGCATTATAGCTCTGCCACATCACAAATGGGGAATCTATTATTTTTTTATTTTTCAAAAACAATTTAATGGATGCTATATTTTGAACTTTTGGCATGAAAACAAACTGAGGTTTCTACCATTCTTTCATGATTTTTCATGTTCATCATCACTATTTCAAAATAAAGGTCTGAACACGCCTTAGGAGTATGAAAATATTCTTGTTGCAAATTGATCAATTACGGCTCCTCTGTCATTTATTTTGAAAATCAGTCACCAAATATGTAAACTAGAGATTGTAAGCTTTCAAATGATATATAGTTTGTCAAGATTAGTTTAGGTTTAGTATAGGATATTACTGTTTTAAATATGTAATGGCTACGCCAATATAAGGGAAATTCCAGTCATGGAATTATTAAAAAATGTTTACGTTTTTGAAAGAAGTCTCTTATCATTTATTTGATTAAAAAAACAGTAAAAACCTACAATATTGTAAAATATTCTTACATTCTAAAATAACTGTATTCTATGTTAGTATATTTGTATTTATTAAGTCATTTATTCCTGTGATGCAAAGCTGAATTTTCAGCATCATTACTCCAGTGTTCAGTTTGATCCTCCAGAAATCATTCTACTATGCTAATTGACACTCATGATTGGCGCTCAATTATTAATAATTATTATTGTTATCAATGTTGAAAACTGCTTAATATTTTTGTGGAAACCATGATACAATTCAGGGATAGTTTACCCAAAAAAAGAAAATTCTGTCATTAATTACTCACCCTCATGTCGTTCCGTTCCAAATCCGTGAGACTTTCGTTCATCTTCAGAACAAAAATGAAGATCTTTTTGATTAAATATTTCTGTCCCTGACACTTTCAAATCCCAGAAAGCTAGGAAAATAATCCATGTTACTCCAGTGGTTTAAACTTAATTTTATGAAGCGACGCGTGTGTTTTTTTTTTTTTTTCGCAAAAAACTTTATTAACAAAATATTAATCACCAACGCACGTTCACGCAACAACGTCCGCTCTCGCGTCAACACAACACGCATGCGCCGTGGTGCATCAAGTTTTTGCGCAAACAAAACACTTGCATCACATAAATCATCATAAAAATGATGTTAAACCACTGGAGTCACATAGATTACTTTAATGATGTCTTTATTACCTTTCTGGGGCTTGAAAGTGTCAGTTAAGCTAAAAATTGTATCAAAAATATCTTAATTTGTGTTCCAAAAATGAACGAAAGTCTTAAGGATTTGGAACGACTAAAGGCCGAGTAATTCATTTTAATTTATCGGTAAAGTAACTCTTTAAGAATTCTTTAATAAACAGAAATTGTAAAAGTTTATTTGAAATAGAAATCTATTGTAACATTGTAAATGTCTTTACTGTCACTTTTAAACAACTGAAAATATCCTTGCTGAATAAAAGTATTCATTTACTTTACACATCTTTTTTATTTTACTTAACACAACCTTTGGAACGTTTGTGTTTCATAGACAGACAGTTTCCAGAAAAGTATTCCAACATTTATAATAATAAATCTTAATTATTCCAATCATTTTACAGGTTGTATATTAAGTATCTGTTGTTCGCTGGTATTTCACAATTATTATTATTTTATATTATGACTGAAAAACGAAAACTATGTTGTGCAGTGCAGCTTTTATTCAGTAATCTATTGCAGAATCAGGAAAATCCCATCAGTTGTGTTTGCTGATGGTCCACTGGCAGACTTCTCAGCAGTGACCGTGGGAGGCCGGCTAGTGTGGGGATTTCCTCCTGTCTCCCACTCGACCTGCACCTCGCTCTGTCTCTCTCTCTCTCTCTCTATAAATATATACATATATATCTAGCCTTCTTCCCCTCATCCTGCCCGCTGTGAGCCACAACAAAGTTTTTCCGCCTGTTATTTCATCTGATTGCGACTGTATTGCTATCACGGGTGTAGAAATGGACACGTTTCTTGAAATTAGGTCAACTGTGTCAGGAAACTGATTTTAGAAACGTGCCTGTCTCTATTATTAGAGACGTTCCACAATGTCTTGAAGTCAAATTGGTAATGTTCATACCATTCAAGGGCCACAACACAAAGGAAGAAAAACTGTAAAATTATGATATTTACTCTTTTAAATTGCAGATAGGATAGGCAAGGAGGAAAAAAACCAACAGAAATTGTTCCAATGTGGACTTGGCTGTATGAATTTATTTCTAAGAATAACTAAGCTTTTCTTTGATACTACATTTGGCTTGTATTGTAAATGTCCGCATGATTATAATATTGTTGATGCTACAGTTTGGACAAACACAGTACATGAGCTGCTCACTGAAAAGCCTCAATCCAAGAGTCAAAGCCACTCTTCCTAATGCTAAGACAAAGCTTAAACGAAACACATCCATCTATTCAGTCAATCAGATTTATTTTGGATCCTGAGGAAAATTTTCATATTCATATTTCTAATATTTCATTATCACCGCTAGTCAGTAGAGTTATGACTGCAATAATACCAATAGCTCTGTGAATGAATCTTTTTCAAGTGCAATATGAAAAAGCTGTTTATGGAGTCATTAACCTTATAAGTGATATTAAGTACAGGACGATTTTTCCCCTCGACAAAAAGGAAGAACGATAACTTAGACTGACAGACTTTAAATATAATGATATTATTAATTTGCAGGGTTGAGATTTGTGAAAATCGCAATTTGTCAGATTTCAGACTCTCAGACCCAGAGGAGAAGTAAATGATTCATCTTGGTTGATTATCTCATATTGCCAAATAACTCACAAGTCAGTTCGGTTAGCCAATCAGAGCGGCTGTGACAAACGCTAGATGTTTCCATTGTTTGGATTTCGTCATTTTTTTGTGCCTTTGTTTGGAAAGAATCCTGTATTTCATTTTTAAAAGTCATTGATGGGGGGGGGGGGGGGGGGGGCAGCGTTCAGAACATTGTTAACATTCGTACACACTGACATTTAAACTAAAATGTGATGATTGAATTATTGATAAAAAAATGATTGCATGAATTTGCTTAAAAGTGTATAGTTCACCCCAAAATGAAAATTCTGTCATTACTCATCCTCATGTCATTCCAAACCCGTGAGACTTTCATCTTCGGATCACAAATCTTTTTGATGAAATCTGAGAGCTTTCTGTCCTCCAATTTGACGCTTTAAAATGTTCATAAAGGGATCATAAAACCATATCCAAATGAAAAACCAATGAGGTTTGTTCTCACGTGTCAAGCAGGTTCGGTTGAGCTTCTGTTCGCTGATCAATGTTTATATGTGAATAAAAGCCTAAATTCGTCATATAAAGCGATCGAATCCCTTCAGAAATTTAGACTAAACCGTTCAATTCATATGGATTAGTTTTACGATCTCTTTATGAACTTTTTTATGAGCGTCAAAGTGTCAGTTGTGTATCTGTCAATGGAACGACAGAAAGCTCTCAGATTTCCTCAAAAAGATCTTCATTTGTGTTCCCAAGATGAACGAAAGTCTTACGGGTTTGATGAGGGTGAGTAAATGATGGCAGAATTTTCATTTTTCCGTGAACTATCCCTTTAATAAAATACTGTTGTAATAAAAATGTGGGTCCTTAATCGTTTTTTTAAGTTATAAAATCAATTAATCCCTCGGCCTAAAAAACACAACATAACACGTAATTTATTCTTTAATAACTGCTGCTCAGTTGTCATGTCATCACCCCAGTGACCTCTGACATCCTCACCATCACACAGCAGTCACATGTATTATAAAAATATCCATTCAGACATCATTAGTTGCTTTTGTCTCTATTTCCGTGACCATAACTAGAATTATGAACGATGAATGTGTGAAAAACACTAAAACGATGCTTCTTATCCGATGTATAACCCTTTGAGAAACTTGTGAGAAAGCTGAACACCTGACAGCGGTGAGAGCTGTCTACTAGTTTAACATGTGTAAGAATATTTGTCAGGCACATTAGCTCACTGTGGGGTTCCCATTGTGTGTAAGGGGGCGGCCTTCAAAACCCCCCATCACATTCCCTTTCTGTCTTTTAGGGCGCTCTGTGTAGGAGGCTATGTGGGATTCCCCATACAAACAGCTCCGAAAAGCACATAGGAACCTGCCTCTGCTCGTCGACAGAAGACCCGCTCTAAGCAGAATCCTTCGTGACGGGACAGAGGACAAAGAGAGCGGCTGAGGAGCGCAGGCAGAGTGTGGGCTGACACATTCTGCTCCGGAGTAGCCGGGGGTCTTCTATAGCTTGGCTGGCTCATCATTACTTTTCAGGCCAGACTTCAGCCAGGTGAAAGAGGAGACGGGCCGTCCTCCTACACACGGATTCCAGCGGACACCGGGCACGCTCTCTCACAGCCGTCAGCTCTGGTGACATGCTGACAGAAGAAGAGCGACAGGACTGCCACACACACTGTAAAAAGTGACCAGAAAACGTGAGGAAACCCGTTGCCTCAAAATGATTAAGTAATAAACTGAAAAAATTAAGTTATGTACGAATTAAGCTTTTTTAAGGCAAGGTTTCCTCACTTTTTTAAGTTAAGTCAACTGATGACTTTTTACAGTTTTACTGAACTGCACTATTTATCGTCTACAGTTTTTTTTAAGCATCAGTTGACATTGTTCCATAATAAATGTTCTAGACAGAAGTATATTAAAATGTTGTCACATACAGTAAGTTATGATGAGCATCTTGCCAGGAAAGTAGTTATTCTGCAATTTTGTATCTATAAATGTCTGAACATTTGGCAGTGATCAGACAATTTATTAAGAAAGGAATGTTTAAATTGCAACACAAGTCTCATAAGCTCATCAAGGCTGATCAAAAATACAGTCAAAACAGTCCTATTTTGATATTTTGTTACCATTTAAACATTTGTGTTTTGAATATAATATGTAATACAGCATATAATTAAATATTTTTTATATATATTTTTTTTTTGTGTGAATTTTCAGCATAATTACTCCATTACTCCGGTTTTCTTCTCAAGAAACATTTCTTATTTATTATCAATGTTGAAAAAAGTTGTGCTGCTTAATTCTGTTTATTTTTGTATGATTTTTTTTCAGGATTCTTAGATGAATAGAAAGTATAAAAGAGCAGAATTTATTTGAAATATAATATTTTTTGTAAAATTATAACTGTGTTTATAATGTCACTGTTTAGAGCAATTAAATGCAGTAATAGTTTCCTTTAAAACTGACTGACCCCAAACCTTTGAACAGTAATATCAGGTTCACACTGTACTTCTCACAGGAAACGGAAAGTCAAGGAAACGCATTGCATTGTGGGAGAAAGCACAGTGTTACATTTTGAAAAATGCAATAGGTCTACACATTCAGAAAAAGTGCAGAGAATATACATACTAGTATACTGCAGCACTTATAAGAGGAGAATGGTTGAACGTTTGTCCTATGATGCTTCAGAACATCACAGCTAATATCCAGCTCAGAAGACATTATTCATGCGCTAAATAAAGGATCAAATGTATAGCAGCATGAAACAGGGTCACAATGAAGCCCACACTGAAACACGGCCGTTAGGATGGCTTTGAAGGAGAAAAGCAGGCTAAGTTTGCACCTCAGAGGCAGAAACAAAGCTCTCTCTGTTCCAGTGCCTGTCGTATGAACGGACAGACTTTTTTTCAATGAGTTATGACTCGATTCACATTTGTCCGTTGTCTCGATGGACACCCACAGCGTTCCAGCGACGGCCTTCTGATACAGTACACAGAACACAGAGAGAGCTTTGCAGTGTCCCTGCTAAACATGGGCCGTTTACACTTATAAGCAACAAGTTATGAATCACAAATATTACAGGTGAAACTCGAAAAATGTCAACTTAAAAGGTGAAACTAATATATTATATAGACTCATTACATGCAAAGTGAGATATTTCAAGCCTTTAGTTGTTATGATGTTGATGATTATGGCTTACAGCTATGAAAACCTCAAATTCAAAATTAGAATATTGTGAAAAGGTTTTCATAGCTGTAAGCCATAATCATCAAAATCATAACAACTAAAGGCTTGAAATCTCTCACTTTGCATGTAATGAGTCTATATAATATATTAGTTTCACCTTTTAAGTGGAATTACTGAAATAAATGAACTTTTTCACAATATTTCGCCTGTATATTCAAAAAATATACCGTATAGTGGCCAAAATTGATGTCTGGAGGGGATTTTTTTTTAATGACCCTGCTAATCAAATATGAGGAAAATAGTTATAGGCTATATATATATATATATATATATGACAGCCTGCCAAAAAGTTGGCATGGTTCATTGCGTTAACACAAATAAAATGATTGACTTTAAGCACAACATCGTAATATGCTGACAAAATCTTTAACAAATTTTAGATATAATTTGAATAAAGGGTGAAGTCGTCATTTTCCCTATAGGCCGGACATATATTTGAAATGTACCAGTATTGTAATATGATTTGAATGTAAAAACAGTATGAACTCAATCAGACAGATGAAGCAAAGGGCTGATCAAAGGTTCTTATATGAAATGTGCATCGGCCCTGAGAACCGCATTTAGACTGTGGTTCACGAGGCGGTATCAGTTCCCGTTCTGCTCTCTATTAGTAGTAATTGAAGAGCATTTGGATAAAGCAAGTGGCACTTGACAACAAAAACAAAGTACTTGAGCTGATGATGTCACTGACCAATAAGTGCACTCTTTGAATGACCAAATATGCTGTGCAAGGAAGAATCTCCAACCGCTGGACAGAGAACACAGATCATGTGACCAGTGGCCTGTGTCTTTGATGTACATATATCAGTTTCAGTGCTTCTACATTGTTCTACAGAGTGACACACAACACATATCCAAGGATGACAGATACCTGTCCCTAACATTTCCCGTATCCCACCTCAATAGAAGCAAACGTACTTTGCAATACAACATGAACACATTAACTACATTTTACCTGACAATTAGTAGTTAAACATTATATAAAGCGGAACCTTATATTGCATTTACTACATTAATCTGATTATTTAGTGAAAAAAAAAAAACATTCAGTAGTGGCCAAAAGTGATGTCCGGCCTAGGAAAACCGGCAACTTCACCATTTATTCGAACGATAGCCTATTAAAAATGTGTTCAAGATTTTGTAAGCATATTGCATAGTTGTGTTTGGAGTCAATTCTTTTATTTGTGATAACGCAATGAAAGTGCGGACTTGTTGTATGTATATTTTTTACTGTGAGCTTTTTGTTTTAATATGCTTCTTCTTCTTTTTTTCCATAGTGAAATAAAACTTTATTGCCAAATCATTTAGTCAGATAAATACCTTAAATACCTTAAACAAGTTAAGTGTTTTGTTCTTCCCTCATATATAAAATATATAAAATATTTTCCTTATATTTTGTTGGTTTAATTAATTTTGTAGGTCATTAAAAACAAATCCCCCCAGACGTCACTTTTGGCCACTACTGTATTTGGATAAATGTAACTTGCTTGCGGTCTATGATGGAGGGCTCGACCTTTGAATAACCCCATAATTTATGAATTAGTAATAAAGTAGACATAAAGGTGAAGATGGGCTGATGAGATGAAATAGTTGTGACTGGAGCCATGTAATGTATTGTGCTGCATTATTTACTTAATATACCATTTTATATAGGCCTACATTTATAGTGAATTTGTATTAGGCCTATATTTTATTTTTATCTATTAATATGTATGCCAAAATAATTTAATGTTGCCTTGTTATGTTGTTGATTTAAAGCTTAGTGTAGGTTACAAAAATCTGAAAGCAATATTTTGCGTTCATATATCATATATATTTAGGGATTTTAGGAGTGCTTGTACAGGTCAAAAAAGAAAAACATGGAACATGTTGTTGTTGAAGAAGCAGCAGAAGAAGAAGAAGAAGAAGAAGCAATTTGTAGGACAGAAGCGCCCTCTAGTGGTGAAGTAATATCACAGAACTCCAGAACAGAGTTTGAACATCATATAACGAGACGCGTTTTGAGGCAAAAAAAAAAAAAAATGTTAATATTATTGTGATATGATTTTGCTTTTTTTAACAGCTTTTCACAATTGCTAAGACGCTAAACCCCATTCATTCTACGTACAAAATTCTGCAAAGGCCTAAATCCATTTTTCGAATAAATCACTCTTTCTGAAAAACCTTAAACAAGTTCAGGCAGGTAGACACCATTTGCAACTCTCATGCACTCTTTTTGCAAAACTCTTAAAAACATTCTACACTAAAACACATTTTGCGCTGTGATGCACTTGTGTTGCAAGAAGGTACACAAGCAGCAAAAGTTAAAAGAATATTTATTCATTTACTCACCCATGTCGTTCCAACCCCGTAAGACTTTCGTTCATCTTCAGAACACAAATGAAGATCTTGAGAACTTTCTGTGCCTCCATTCACAGCTTCACAACTGACACTTTGACGCTTCAAAAAGTTCATAAAGAGATCGTAAAACTAATCCATATGCATTGAGCGGTGTAGGCCAAATGTTCTGAAGAGACTTGATCGCTTTATACGATTAAAAAAAAAATAATAATAATTTAGACATGTATTTTTTATTTATTTATTTTTTTACTTAAATTAGTTTGCTGTATGCAATAGCCTATAGGCCTACTTTTGTGTCATTTTTACTGTAAACTCGTGCTCTGGATGCTGTGTTCTCCATTTTTTTATGTAGTATCTAATGAATGCTCTTTATTGTTTATAGCCTGATGTGTGTATGACCTGAAAGCTTATTGGTCGATTTTGAGAACAGGTGAAATGGTTTTGAGACGATTGTTTGATTTTGCCTGAAGAGTCGGTGGTTTTGTGAAGTTAGTTTGAAAATTTGTTTTTGTGTTTAATGTTGTGGGAAAATGGGTGAAGGTTTAGTAGAAATGACGAAAGGACCAGCGTTCTCACGACACGTAGGTCGTAATGTGACGCGGCGGTGACGTCGCGGAGGGGGAAGTTGTTGTCTTTGCTCGTCTATTGTAGCAGTGGATCAGTAACCGGTGAAACCAGTCTCTGGTCCCGGTATAAACACAATAATGTGCCAATGAGTCCCTCGTGTAGTTGAGGCTGTAGTCGATGAAGGAATGGAGGTGCTGGACAGTCCTCTCAATCTCGTAAGTGTTTGTTTACAAGCCACATTAGCATGCTAGCTGCTGTTAGCTTAGCCGTATTTAATCACTGAACAAATTAAAATACAGCTGCGAAGAGTTTTACGTGTCCGGAAACACGTGCAGCCATTTACCCG
The DNA here is from genome assembly GCF_949152265.1 of Phoxinus phoxinus. Taxonomy (NCBI): domain Eukaryota; kingdom Metazoa; phylum Chordata; class Actinopteri; order Cypriniformes; family Leuciscidae; genus Phoxinus; species Phoxinus phoxinus. The sequence goes on along the minus strand of NC_136896.1, from coordinate 25,179,492 downwards.
GGGTTTTAATTCCGTTAACCGTGATGTGAAGGCGTCGTATAAACCGTGTTCAGGTTTTTATGTAACGTTAAGTTAGTCTGTCGGAGTTAGCCTCTAAATGTGTGTTTGTTTACTGCTGACAGCTGATCACCTTCAAACAAACAAACACACAGGTAGCCTACTTTATTAACATATGACTCTAAATGTGTGGTTTATTGTTTCCTAGAATCTTTTGACATTTATGCCAGTACGTCATTGAAAGCTGTTCTTGAGATGAAGATCCTGAGATCACTTGTGGAAGTGATTCTATTATTTTTTTTTCAATAAAGTTTTTCATTGGAAATTATATTATCAGCATAACAAAGATAATCTAATCATTGGATCTATGTGTTATTGTTTTTTGACAGCTCTTTCTCTCTCTCTGCTAGCTATATTGTGAGATTTAAATAACATAATAGCTAAATGTCACGTTATTTACTTAAGAAAACAAAAATATGATATAATTACTATATACATATATATGATATATAAAAGAGGGTATTTAGTCAGTTTTGCAGACTAGACGTATATTGCATGGCTCCAGTGATAATTCTTCCAGCATCAACCCATCATCTTCACCTTTATTTTATTACTAATTTCGTTTAAGAAGTCCAGGGGGTAAGTAGTAGAGGACGAGTCCTCCATCATAGACAGCAAGCTAAGCCTATGGGATTCTCCCCTTCTGCTTCAATGACATGACCATGAACAAAACCTGATAATCACAGTCTCCAGAGTCCAGCATGATTTTAATACCAGGACTAAACTTTTTTGTGTGTGTGGTCCGAACCAAGCAAACCGAACTAGAAGTGTGAATGCACCCTAAAGCTACATAAGACGTTATAATAAGTTGCTAAATAAGTTACATAAGTTGCTAAACTCTGCAGGACAGTGGCCCTCCAGGACCGAGTTTAGAAGCAGGAAATGAGCTGTCATTGATTATCTGTTCTGTTATCAGTCTTAGGCTAGTGTTAGCAAACACATGATGAAATAATGTAATATGTTATATCATCTCTTTCAGGCCCATCAACAGTCCAGGAAAGCAGACCGCTTGGTGGCTGCTGGGAAATTTGAAGATGCCATCTCCTGCCACAGAAAAGCTGCAGGTGGGTTTCTGTTTAAGTGATTCTCATGGGGACGTCTATAAAAATACACCTGCGTGACACCTTAGTGAAGCAACTCGTGCTTTCGGATGGCAAATTATTCACAGTGGTAACAAAATGTCTGTTATTGTAATTCATAAAATTTGAATAATAGGAAAATAATAACACATTTATTATTTAATTATTTAAATATCCTATTTAAAACATGAAAAGTGACACACTGTAGTTTGAATAGTTTTCTGTCTTAGATTTTATTTCTCAAAATGGTGGATATAATAAAATAAAAAAAGTAAATTAGCAGTAATAATAAAAAAATTACAAGGTAGCCTATACATTTGACTCATTTAGTTGTGCAAGCCGTAATTTACATAAATGTAGATAACAAATATATTTTTTAAATGATTGCGTACTATAATAATGGCCTGTTTAAAAAGTTTACGTGATTTAGATTTTCTTTTCCATTCGCTGTAGTGGAATATTATTCTTGTTAACAGTTTCCAGCATTTCAGTAATAAAAGTCTCCATATTTGTGGTTTATATCCATAGTGGTGAAAAAGGATTTGCAAAATGACTTTTGGATTGATCCCTTCTTGTAAATTTACAGATGTAAATGCAGACGGTAATTAAAGTACCATACAACCTCTATGTTTGTCAAAAAGCAGTTAGTCATTTCTCGTGTGGTGGCAGAAAAACACAGACTTTCTGGATTTGGATGGAAATGAAATCACAGACTAGCCAGGGCTTGACATTAAAAATAATTATGTCAGCACTCAGTGGCGTGTAACGCAGTCACTCCTACTACCCACTTTGGCGGGTTTCATTTTATATATAATATATATATACATTTTTCAATTTTAGACTTTTAAAAAGTCACCACATCCAAAGAAGTGTTGTGGAAAATCTAGATTTTCTGATAAATATCGATACTGAAATATCTGCCACGCTTCCAATGCTCATTTTCCACAGAACAGATACACAATACCAGCTGCTCTTTCTTGCTCTCTCACCTCTCCAACAGCGACTTACACACACACCGTCTCCTCTCACTCGTTTCATTTGCTCCGCATCAATATTGTTGTTGTTACAGGGCTTGAATTTAGGTGTGGGATTGCGCATAATTTTACTCATTCAGTACTAAATTCAGTAATTTTTTGCTGCTTATTGCACTTAAACAATCAAATACACACAAAAATAATGTAAAAATGCCGGTCTTGGGGAGTATTCACGTAAACACAGTCAGTGAACGTAACATAAAATTCAGTTGAGAAAGAAAATTAATGTAAAAGTAAAATGGATCTGTGTGTCAGTCTTAAAGTGAAATATAACTGCTGCCAAATTATGAGATGATATAAAAAATATCTATATGGCAGTTTTTCCCCATGGTATTGACGTCAAAGTTGTGGCCAGTGAAAATGCAGAGTGGCTAGTAACTTTGTAAAACCACTAGCCACAGTGGCTGGTAGAGTTGTCAAAAGTACCAAACTTCGATACGAAGTCGGTCCTGAAATGTAAAAATGTGACGATACCAGCATTTCCCTCTAGCATTTTGAGCGCTGTTGAACGGATTCATGACCACATAAATGATCAACAATGATATCTTTGACGCTCTTCACCAAGCGTATCCTTGGAAACACGTGAGCATTTAAAAGCAGGCGTCTATCAGCGGATCCCTAATATATCCGCGGCGCTTACTCAAATACTCCTGTTTGTATCTGTGTAAGTGTTCGATGAAAAGTGTCAAAGACAACATGTTTTTGAAGCGTTGATCATTGTAGCCAATCACAGACATAGGCTATATGTTGAGCACGTCAACAAAATGGCCAATGAGGTGTTACATCTGTTCAACTGCGCTCGAAATGCTGGTATCGTCACATTTTTTAAAATTTAGAACCGACTTGGTACTGAAGTCGGTACTTTTGACAACTGGCTGGTGAGGAAAAAAGGTCATGTCAAGCTCTGAGACTAGCCCATGTAAATGTTGAAATGACCTTACATCCCCATGAGAAACGATTACTGTCAAAAAACGAAGTGTTTCAGTCTCCTCAGGTTTGTCTCACAAATGCTCAAGTTCTTGTATAATCTTTGACTAGCACAGGGCTCGATCTGTGATTGAGAAACCAGCCCTGGAAGCGTGTGCTTAAAAAACCTCTCATTTCTCCACAGAACTTCTCAAGGAGGCCATGAAGCTCACGGAGTGTGAACAGGTACGCCTAGATGCTCATCAGTATCCGGTTTATTATTGTTTTGCTGTGTGGATAGATCAGTTCTTGAGGTGTTCAGATGTTTTTCCCTACGCAGGCACGCTTGTCTCTGGAGCTTCAGAGGGACAGCCACATCAAGCAGCAGAGACTGATCGAGGAGCGGTGGAAGCGAGCTAAGCGAGAGGACAAGCCCAGAACGCTCCAGCATGTCTCCTCCGACCAGACGCCGCGCCGTTACCTACAGCCAGGAGGAACGTCTCAACCCTCCGAACGCGAGTACGACACCTGGCTGTACCTCCTGAAGAACAAAGGCACCGTCCCCGAGCCCTGCACCGGCAGCAAAGCCCAGAAAGACGACAAAACCCGTCTGGAAGAGCAGCAGACCACCATCAATGACCTGCGCAAGCTGGTGGACCGCCTGGTGTCTGACAACGAGCGCCTGAAACAGGAGAGCGAGCGCCTGCGGGCGGAGAACGTGCGGCTGAAGAAGGAACACTACGCTGATGCAGACTTCGTGGAGAAGTCTGAGCTCTGGGTGCTTCCGCAGACGGCCGAGGAGCGCAAGGCCAAGGACATTCCCATCCCACAGCTCCCTCCACTGGAGATGCCCACTCAGGAGATCCCTCTGGAAGACCTGCCCGGGCTGGAGCTTCCTGAGGACATCCAGCAGGAGCTGCAGGAGCTGCTGGACGGAGAGAAGCTGTGAACACTCACGCACCAAAGGGAGACCTCCACCGCCACCGAGTGCCAGAGGAAGCGCGTTAGAAAGATCTGAAAACGCGCTCGGCCGTCGGCAGGTTTGGTTCACGACTTTTCTCAGTGGCGCCCGTAGCGATTGGATATACGAAGAAAGAAAACAACTCTATTTGAAGTACGTGTGCCTTTTTGAACATTTCTAACGCATTTTTTTGGGGGTTATTTTTGTCATGAAGTACAAGTGAAAAGGGACATCGGAGACGAATCTGTCGGACACTATGCTATCAGACTTTTTATCAGCAAAATCCCACTTGGAATTGAAAACTATTTCCCACACAGACACTGTGAATTACATCCATTGTGTGTGTGTGTGTGTGTGTGTGTGTGTGTGTGTGTGTGTGTGTGTGTGTGTGTGTGTGTGAGAGTGTGTGTGTGAGGGTTTTGTGCAGTACCTGTGTTCATGCAGTTTCAGTCGTCTATCAACCGCAGATTTAGGGCATAGAGGAAGCCAAGAGGCATCAATGCAATTCGTTCTGGATTCTGTTTCCACACACACACATAACCAGCTTTGCAGCAGCACTTGTTTCGCCTTATTGCAGAAGTCCTGTAGATCGTCATCTCTGCCAGATCGCCAACAGCCGTGCTAATGACCGTGGATTATTTCTATAGGAGAAGGGACTTTGGGACTGAACATGAGTGTGAGACTATTGCATTCAGAACTATAAGCAATAATCATGTCATGTGCTCCAGTATCACTTCTGTTTCTCACCTCCACTGTTTCCTGCTCAGCCGTGTCATTCTTCAGCATAGGAATGGAGTTGTCCCGAAACCTTCACTCTTCGTCCACATCAGGAACTCTGGATGAACTGACGTTGTTATTCGTTCTTTTGAAGCTTCGTTTTGTACTGTACTCATCAATCAAGGATCGTCTGGATCACGATGCTAATATTTTCAGGTTAATGATTGCACAATCATACATTGTCTAACAATAAACCAGGTTCAGTCCTCACACTAATCAAAAGCGTACCAACATGTGCCAGACGCGCCTGGGAAGAGATGAATTTATGGCTCATATTTGTGTCATGAAGAGGGAACCAAATCCACATTTTGCTCTTTTTATTATTATTATTAATTTTTTTAATTCAATGTTTAATTACTGGTTTACCACAGTAATCAGGGTGCATCAGATTGTTTTGTTATTTTACATTTTGTTTTATGATGTAAAAATCAATGAAAATCATACGACGAAAGTGTTTTGATGCATGAATGGCTGTTCTGCAGTAGCTGTACGTACATGATTAAGATATTGAAAACAAGAATTTATGTATAATTATTTTGTGAGTTTACTTGTTCTGACAAGCATTAAAGATTTTAACAAGTGGAAGCATTAATGTGAGTTGTTTGTCCACCTGCTAGTTTTGCTGTTATATTCTTCTTACAAAGGTTTATTTGATGAGTAACATTCAAAGCTATTGTAAAACAACAATGGTACACATTTGTGAGTGTGACTGCACATCTGATGAATTCGGTGTCAATGCACTCGTTTCTGCTGCCTGGCAACTGTACACAGTTGGAGGATATTGAATTGTATAACTTAAAATAAATTCTTCATTTTAAATTAATGGTTTAAATATTCCAGGCTGTCTCGCTATTAAATATGAGGTCATCATTTCTACATTTCCACAAGTTCAATAGCGTCCTCTTGTGCCCAATCTGTGAATGACAGTATGTTTATAAGCGGGCAAACTTTGGCTATTAGTTAACATTATTTTCTCTCGCTTTTGGAGACATCAGCAATTTCTGGAGCAATTTGTTACATTCCGATGAAAGATTATGTGAATCTGAAGAAACACCTTAGGAACAAACTCGTGTGAAGTGCGCAGCGAGGCTCATTTTGGAAGAAAGCGCGACAGTGTTGTATGAGCACGATTACATTGCTGAGTGAGATGCATTGTTTTTTTGTTTCGTTTCTACTCCGTGAAAAAATATATTTCCAAAAGAACTCAGACAGCAACAGGCGGAGTGATACTGTGAAACATGTTTAAACCCATAAAGGTACAATTTTATTGACCTATCATAAAACTTTTTTTTTTAAATGATAATGCTTTAACAATAAGCATTATATATATTATATCTTTCAAAATTCTATTAACAATGGGCAAGACAATTAATTGTGTTTTGTACCCTGCTTGTTTGTTTTCTTTATCTGTTCGAATCAGTGTTAAATGTATACACACACACACACTCTCTTTTGGCCAAGCTGTCATACAAATAATTAATGAACACACGCAAAACAAGAGGGAATCAATCAATTTTTATGATGTATGTTGTGGCCAGGGTATGCTTTTTCCAATGCTTTTGTTTTTCTATGCATTTTTTTTTTTTGCACAGTGAAATAAAACCTGTAACTGTATTTTGCCATATACTTTTGTTAGCTAAATACCATAACCAAGTTTGTTTTGTTCTTACTTTATTTAATATATATATATATATATATATATATATTTTCCTGATTTTGATGGATTAATGGAACTTGTAGGGTCATTAAAAACCAACATCCCCTCTGGACATCACTTTCGGACACTACTCTGTGTGTGTATGTGTGCGCACGTGTGTGTGTGCTGAATTCTTCTTCAGCTGGTCAATAATGCAAAAAGCAGGCATTTATTTGATAAATCCATTTTAATGGAAAATGTAAAACCCCTTTGAACTTCAATGTACAAAGCATGTAACACTTGCACTTTAAAATTTGAAATTGAAGCAAGCCATGTTTAAAAAAATACATCAGTGAATGTATATATGTATATATTTACACAGCATAGTACGATTTCCTTTTTCCATTGAACTTCAAAAGTTCACCATAGTAAATCTGAACATAAAAAGGAGAAATGAGTTTTCTTAAATAAATTACAACTTTTTTTTTGTAAATGTCTCCATTTTACAGTGAATACTTCTTAATAAAATGCTGAAGTGTTATTTATTAAGTCTTTCTTTACATAATAGAACTTTACAATGTTTACAATTGTTTGGCAGTTCTTTTTTCTCAAAAGATATGGCATGAGGACATGAGACAGCGGATCTCTCTCACAGTAACTCCAAGTCTCCAAAGTAGTGAGCGGCATCAGAAATTCATTAGCAAACTGTACAAGTCACATTTACATTTGATCGAGAACAGAGCAGAACTCCAGAAAATAAATACGATTCTCCACTGAAACTATACAGTAGGAAAGAACAAAAGGGGAACGAAAGCAAACGGACGGACAAACACTAGTTGTGGATTATCTTCAGATGCGTGTCATCCTGATGGGCTATACTGCTATGGTGTCGGTAACAAATAAATACAGCTTCCTGGTGTGTGTTTTTTCTCTGCTTGGCACTGGAGGTTTGCGGTGTGAGCGTTAGTGTGCATATTTGGGTGTCATGAGTTGGTCTCCTCTTCCTCCTCCTCCTCAGCGCAGCACCTCTTTAATGTTCCCACGGCATTCTTCACGCAGTGGTAAAAGATGTTCTTGACCTGAGGGAAAGGGCAGGCTGTTAGAATGACGCGACTGACTCGCATGGATAAAGACGAGAGCCGAGAGACTGGAGACAATAAAAACAAGCCCACTGGGACTCTTATTTTGAAATGCTATTCCTGTTTTTTTGGCCCCCACCTTAAAAACATTTAAGACATTGACCTTAAATTTGATCAAAATGAATTTCAACACATTTTTTACGTTGATATTTGTAGCGTTCATGCGATCTCATGTCGTAAAATGCATCTGAAAGTATAAATATAGATAACAGATTCCAGTAACCGCGGACATGTTGTGATTTTCCCTCTACCTGTAGCTTATCTTCATAGTTGATTTCCTCTTTGGAGGATCTGAGTTCCTGGGTTAAGTGGAACGAATGCACCACATGCTCCGGAGAGACGAAGTCATTGATCACCTGGACACAGCTGTGAAGGTTCTGCACCTGTATGGATGAGACACACAAACGTGAGTGTGTGCACTGATGCCATGGGACTACAGGCATTGTCAGAATAAATGTCACCCCTGGTAAATAGGATCAAAACTGGCTGTATATCATAAAGATGCTGCCGGTACTCTGGGACTTTAGTACAGAGAGAGGAAGTGTGCCTGTGATTGGTTCATTATATACGCTCACCTTCCCTTAATAACATGCAGTATGTGTAATTGTAAATAAATCAAAAGAAAATAATCCTATAAAGCCTACATTTTGTTGTACACAACCTACTACTGTAGCAATCTATAATGAAACCCTCATGCCTTCTGTTGTTTGATTGATAGATCATACTTTTTTTAGCAAGTCAAAGACATTTTTATTATAATTCTAAAACGTTTTGCTGTGAAATCTTTACTAATTTTTATCAAGTAAACGTAAGAATAACTTTTATATTGTTCGTAATATTTTAAGATGAGCACATGAAGGAACTTAGGTTTGCTTGATGATCCATACATTATTTTCAGAAAAATCATGTTAAAATGTGAATATCAAATGATACATTAGGCTTTTGAGGAACATTTATTTGTTCATCTCTCAATCATCATTGTATTACATTGCATTAAATGTTTTGCCTCCACAATAAAAACTACAGGATATGGATCATTAAACGAAGCATTTAAATATCATCTTACTAAAGACATGTTATTGGGGGATATAGCGTGACAACTAATATATGTATGTATTTTGTGCAATGGTCTTCTAATCTCATTGATTTACATTACAAGCTATCAGAATCTTATCCTCCTTATTACCCATATAAATATCCGCAACTGCATTAAATATTGTATTTTCCCTGTATGAGCTCTATATTCTCCTACATCATTCTATATGAGCCATAAAAGCCAGATCTATCAAATATGATACTCAACAAAAAACATAAATGCAAACTTTTGTTATATATATTTTGTCTAAAGGTTCAATAAACTGTTCCATTTAAAAAGAAATAGATATAATTTTTATGATTTCATGTGTCAGGCTTTACAGGAGTAAAGTAAAGTTTTAAATAATTCAATGACATTCAGACATTAAGTGTGGCTTAAGTGTCTGAACACTTGTTTAGCAACACTGTAAACAAGACATCCTTAAGCTTTGTTGCTTTCCATGTCAATCAAGTGGGCTTTTTTGGTCTGAATAATCAATACTACAATATCTACTTCAGAATCAAGAACATATGCCGATTGCAGAAGAGGAAGGAGTGCAGCGAGACCTGGTGCAGAGCTCCAGCAGGGATCAGGACTGAATCCCCCAGAAACTGCACCACAGTCCAGCCCTGAACGGCGTGTTCGTCCAGCAGACGCTGGCGCAGCTTACGGCTCAAGTACCAGCCCGGCTCGCGGATGGGGTCGTGATCCGCTGGGATCTCCACGCCCTGCTCTTTCGCCACCTGTCACGCACAAACTTTGAGTTAAACCAACAACACACGCACAACACACCTGCAGACATATGAAATGAATCGTCTAAAACACCCTTGTGCTAAGAACGCAGGGTTTTGTGAGGACACTCGCTCAGAGAGAGAGAGTGAGCGTCGCCTCACTGATCCACTGTATTATTTTAAATCAAATCAAAATAACCTTGTGCAGGAACTCTTTAATCTTCTCGCCGTCTTTGCTCGTGTAGATGTGCCACAAGGCTCCGGGAGTCTCGCTCGAGTCCTTTAATCTTTTCTTTACGTTGTCATCCAGATCTTCCTCCTCCAGCCTCTTCAGCACTCCTGTGTGTTTGGCACAAACACATTCATGCGGTTACACAGCAAACACATCACAGTCAGCTTCATTTATTATAAAGGCAGGGAGCGCCTTCCCCCTTTTGAAGACGGAGCGATGTTTAAAAATTAATGGAGAAGTGTGTGTGTGTGCGCGTCTGGCTTATATACATATATATTCTCCTCATGTCTGAGACAGTGGTTTAAAAATAGAACGGCCATCGCAGTATGAAAGAGAAAAGGGAGAGGAGCAGCTGTTGGCATGAGACACGAAGCAAGGATTGCAAAATTACTTCAAGCTTAAAAAGTAAGACAAAAAATGTGTCGTTCAGAAATCACACCCACGATCACACTGATGAACGTCAGTGTGAACTATGCCAGTACAACCATAAAAGAAGTCATTTACACACTGTATCTTTAAGGTACAGTGGCAAAAACGGCCTGCTTTTTTACACCACAGACGATAAGGTCTTGCTGCATCTCTTTGATGAATGCATGTTGTCATGACTTATGAAGACATTTTTGCTTAGGGTCAAAGGTCACCTATGGCAGTGGTTCTCAACCAGGGAATCAGCAAACATTCAAGGCAACTTAAATGATTTAAGACAAAACAAGTATTAAAATAGCTAAAAACGACTAAAATGAGTTAGATTAGACAGAAAGAGGAACAGGACAGTGAGAAAAATGATCAAAGTGGGCCAGGAGCCGGTCTCTGAACTCGGGTCACCCCTTCGGTTTCATTCATCCCTTCAACAACTTGGAGAGCCTGGATATACGAGGTAGCCTAATTTTAAAAGTGGGACTTCTAGATCTGGATATGTCATGAAATTTATAAAATCTTGAAGCGCCATATGCATATTTATATTGATCATACATTTTTCGAGTTTCGCCAAGTTTTAAAATATAAAATAAAGTACATAAATATATAAAGTAAATATTATTATTTATTTATTTTAAATCCTTATGAAGCTTATCCAGTAAATCAAGAACAAATGGAATAGTCATGGGCCTTAGAGTGAAAAAGGTTGAGAGAAACTGGCCTATGGTGCTTCAGATCACATCATACCCTGAACAGTTCAAATAGCTTTTAGAGAACTGTCTACTGTAGTGGACACGCATCAGATAATGAACTGTAGACGATCAGAGAGAGCGCAGATGATGTCATGTAAAACTACAAATGGTTTTGAGTTGATACCATAGTAATATGGCCCTTTTAATGTGAAACTTCTCCATGTTTTGGATTGAGTGTTTAATCTGATGAGTGCGGAGGAAAGCTCTTTGCAGTGCTGCTATGGCCATGTACAGGCAGGGCAAACTCATTCCAGATGCAGCTCTCACATTTCATTGTTTCCAGGGAGGAAACCATGTTCTGTTTTTTTTCCGTTTTTTTCTCTGAGCTCAGGGGTTTATGGAACAATTCATCTCTAGCAGCTTTTCCCCCGCCGTCTCTTTCTCTAACACGGCTGACCAAGCTAACGGACAGGCTGTTGACAGTTGTGTGGCGAGCTGGTCTCAGGCTTACCAGTTTTGGAAAGGACACCATTCCCTTTAGCCACTCCAACATAAACCAGCACGCTGACGACGTCAGACACCTCCATGTGCAGGCTAGCTGTGCCAAAGTCCTGCTCCTGAGATGCCGCCACACCTGTGACATGGATCATACATCATTCAAGTCCGCATGTTATCAAAACAGGCTTCAGTTTTTCATTCCCATTTCATTTCAATCCCATTTAAATTAAGCATAATTAGGCAATACAACAAATACTACCATGATATACAAATACTTTGCAAATAGTACAGCATTTTTGCATTACAGTAATGTCAGATTATTTTCATGTCACCATTTAGAGGATTTTTTTCCTAATTATCATGAAAACAATGCCACAATTCAAACAATCTAAACAGTCCTAAAATAGGCCACATTTTCTTTTCTTTTTTAAGTTATTTTTTATTTTATTTTGTGGTGAAATATGACAGGTTTGATGAGATCCTTCCAGTAATTTAATATAATTTTTGATGAAATTATAAATGTTTCCACAGTAAAACAATGCAGTAAACATAGCAAGCTACTAATAAATCTGCCAGTGAGAATGTGAGAGAGACAGTACCGTAAGCGCAGCAGAGGCGCGGGCCCAGGTCCGGCCGCACAAAGAAGGAGGGCAGATGGGAGGCCAGGTTGAGGTTTCCCTCGGGATCTGAATACTCAGGCATGGGGAGGTTCTTCATGAGATCATCATACCTACACAATGAGATGACGCACATGCTAAAACAGAGCTATATATCCGATCAGAATGTACGAATGAAATGTTTAGTGTCGTGAAGCAGCATTCACATAAATCAATTTTGTGTTCCTAAGTTCGCCAGGTACCTGGAGGGCATCAAAGCCATAAACTCCTCGCCTGAAGGCCAGTCTTTCAGTCGATACACCACGCTTTCTCCATCTTTAGACTTGGGACGCTCTGTAGAGAGGGCGTGATCAGCATAAATAGAAACAGACCGTTTAATTAGATAAATGCTTATTTGTCTACTTCGTGTGGCACTCACTCGTGAGGTCTTCAAACCCGTCCCAGAATTCTTTGACTCCTGAGTTGGACATCACTCCATCCTTGCAGTTCAAGAGGTCTCCCTGGTGATCAGCAAACTCTTGGTTGAAGGATTCTGCCTTCCACAAGCTGGCGTTGAGTTTCTTGTGCACCCCAGAGACCAGCACAGGCTGCAAAAACAGCACACAGGAAATAGCCTTTTAATGACAGCTGAGATCACAAACTTACTTTTTGAACAGTGGAAACAAAAATGAGGTCTGGTTAAAAAAAAACACTGCAAGATGGATTACTCTAAAGACTAAAGTGGCTATTTACATTTGTTGAAAAGCCTTAATCTGTGAGTTTATTATAAACTGAGTGCCAAACTAGCGTCTGTGAAATTGCAGAGGTCAATAATAAGGATGGCACACTGGGGTTTCGGGCGAGTTGATGGATCAGTCACCTTCCCTTTTGGACGAGCTTTGTGTTTCATAAATATGAATTTACATTATAAATATGAATGTACAATACATATATGAATTTACATTATAGCGGCTTAATTTCCAGCTTTTAATTTTTTCTCTATTTCTAAATATTATTTTTGTAAAAATATTTTTGTGAAGAAAAAAGTTATATTGGTTAAAATACAAATTGATCAATCATTTGTGGTAAAGCAAGTCAAAACTGAAACTGCTGGCCTGACTGTGCAAACTGAAAAAGCATTTCATATTATTTGTTTATCTCAAAAGTCCTGAACATTCTAAAAACAGACAACAGATCAGCCTTAAAAACATCTCTACAGTAACATAAAACTGACTTTTCATGTCTTCTCTTATCTTGGATTTTTCCACTGAGATCACTGCTCTTTATTCTAGAACTGCCTTCTCTGGGATGAATATTTGCGATACTTTCTGACTATTTCAGACATTTTAGAAAGACATGTCTACCCTTTGAAACAGCCTTTGCATTGAGAACCTGCCTACATAGGCAGCTTACTAGGTTTTCCAAGAAAGCCTGTGTGTTGAGAGACCAACATTTCATAATGTCAGTTTACTTCCTGCAGAGCTGTAAAGTCATGCTCCACTGAGCAGAAGTCAATAAATGTCATCTTGGAAAAGGAAGTGCAGCTCAAACCCAGAGGGGCAGAGACAGAGGCTGTGTCCAAAATCACCCTCTATACCCGTATCTAGTGTACAAAACCATAGTGGGCAATATTGAGTGCATTCATTCAATCCTTTAATGCACCCCAATAATGAGTGTACAGCCAATGCACATGTAATGCACACCAATGTCCATGCACTGTAAGTGTTGTGACAAATTAATTACTGAATCTCGCCATAAAGATGGCATCCACAACCCTTTTGGTGCAAAAAGTGAATGGGTGTTAGTGGCTGATTTCGGGATGCAGCCAGAGTCCTCTGTTTGCGTGTGACTAGAGAAAATGGATGTATGCCTCAATATTTCTACCTCACACCTCTTCTGTATCCTTCTGTCCATTAATGAAAAAGTACCTATATGCTCACTTGAAATGTTCTGCATTAGAGCAGCACATGTGAAGAGGCATTACATCTTATAAAAGCATCAAGGCACTTAATGTCTATAATTGCCTTTGTGAAGTAGACACTGAATAAATGGTCTCTAATGTATGGCACATTTCTCTCTGGACACACTGCACATACAGTTTAATGCAGACTGAAGTAAGACAAACCAGACAACAACTGTCTGCTGAGCTAGAGACACTAACCAGCAGTAGCAGAAATTGCATTAACCAAAACTTTAAACTTGTCTATAACAGATTTCTCATTACAAATTTTGGAATATGTTTTGCGTGTATTGCGCTTTCAAATGCACAGTACTTGCAAAGATGAAGTTTATGTGGAGCAGATAAAACCAGCTGCTCTGAGACACTAAAAACACTGGATCATGAGCTGCTCGCTTGTAAAAGAACGTAGCTTCACTCTGAAACATGTAACACTAAATTTATATAATTAAATTTCAGCTTCTGCGATTTGATAATCAAACCAACTGGCAAGAAAAGGTGCGAAAATTGGCAGAAATCCAGTCATTGCAATAGGAATTCCCCACACAGTTCACCGCACTGACCAACAGAAAGCTGCTTGGTTTGAAAGTGACTTCTGTGTGAGCAGTGCTTAATACATCTCAACGCTTTTTTCATGCCAAATGTCACTGAAATTTCTCTAATGTGACCGCACCTTAACACTGTTTCATATACTCGCCAGTGCCAATTTTTATTTGATGCTTGTTTCGTTCTCCACATAGTCCTCAGGACACAAAATATGGAAATTCACTGGAACACGGTAATCCATGTATATAATCAAGGAAACAAAATCAAGTATAGATGGATAATGATTATCTGTAAGAGGTACACAAAATTATTAGGATGATCCTGGCAGCAAGAATATCAGTGGAAAAGCCTCAAGAGGAGTGACCCAAAACACTACATGAGAATTGGGATTTTTTTTTTGGCTTCAAAAGAACCACCGCTCCAGCCGAACAAAACGTAATGTAAGATTCTGTATTTTTGTGTGTTTGTTTCACGGACCTGTCCTTGTCTCCAGCACTCCCTGAAAAGTTTCCAGTTGTTGCTGTTGCGGTGGTCTTTGAGCCAGAGCAGCTTGCGTTCGTAGAGCCAGCAGTGAGAGATGTCAGTGTACAGTTTGGGCGTTTCTTCCACTGTTTTCTTTTTCTCTGCTTTGGGCTCCTCCAGAGGCTCGTGCTTCAGGTTCAGCTTGGTGCCACGGCCCGCCGGGATCTTGTTCTCCACCACAGAGGCGATAATGTCATCCAGGATGTTGGGCATGCTGCGACCACTCTTGACAATCTGTGGAAGACAACAAATGAAACTATAAGCTATTTTAGGACAATGGACATTAGTTTTAGTATTTTTAATATTGTCCACCAGTCAAAAGTATGGAAACGCCAAATCATTCCTCATTATTACTATTACTAATAATTACTAAAAAGCTAATTTTAATCATAACCCTTTAGATCAAACGCTTTTTAAAGTCAAGCATGTGCATAGTTTTGATTGGGTGTGTATATGTTGCCATCTCTGTATGCTAATACAGTCTCTCTGTTTGAGTGTGATCAGTAGATGTTGCTTTTCTGACCTGTGAGGCAGTGGAATACACAGGAGCGAATGCGATGCCGGCATCAGTAGAGCCCAGGCGCAGCTTGCCTGCGGTGGTGGTGAGAAGGTCTCGTAGGGTTGATCCCTGCTCCAGGGATGATGCTTTACTGTGCAGAGACTCCAAAGGATCTGACTGATCCTTCTCCTCTTTTATCTTCCCTACAAGTGACTCCTTATTTTCTGCAGGAGAGAAGCACAGGTGTACAACTGTTCAAACCTTAGATTTCAATCTCTTTCACATCATATGAAAGTCAAAAGCAAAAGAAATAGTAAGACTTTTGGTAATACATTGCACCAAAACATTTCCATTATATTTTGTTAGAACTGATTTAGTGGGACTGTTTATTATGAAGTAGGGAAACGCATAACCTTTTGTATTAGATTGACCACGTCAAAAAAGGGATTGAAAAGGGATGAGACATATTTAGAGAACAGCAGAGAATATCACAGACTTGAGGGTAGGCTCTTTTTCAAGTACCGAGAACAATAAACTGCTCAAAAAACTAGCAAAGCACCAATATGCCATGGCATGAACTATATACTGTATTGATATATTTTTAAGAGCTGATTTAAAACACCAAAAATGTAGACTTTTCAAAAAAATGTACTTTGTAATTTTTACTAAATGAAGAAACTTCTATATGCTGCACTGGGCAACAAACTGAACTGAACGTGTGCCAACGACCACAGGGCTGATGGTCTTTTAAGTGCAGTTCATTTGGAGAGAGCAGCGTGTTCGGCATGTGAGAGCAGCTGAAGAACTGGATAAACATGTGGTTAGGTGAGCTCTTTAGACTGTGGGAGCTCACAACTGAGACGGCCTGTAACGTACACCACTAAATGTGAGGATTGTGGAATGTTGGCGGCCTGTCAAGCACGCACACGCTTGCAGAGAAAGGAAAAACACGGGGCAGCTGGCAGACCTCCGGCACTTGGCTACCAATAACTTCAATCATACCTTTTTTTTATTGTAGTTTTATTGTTTTGTACCCACCCTTCTTTTCTTCGCGGGACTTCTGCTCGGCCAGATCTGCCAGGAAGTGCAGAGGCGACTGGGACTCGGGCGGGGTGAACTTGCTGTCGGTGCTGGTGTCGCTGACGGGACTGCTCCCTCCATTGGCCTCCACCTTCAGAGAGGAGTTCTGCTGGCCGCCCTCAGGCTTACACAGAGAGATTTTGTTGCTGTGATTAAGCACGTTCTGTAACACCTGTGAAAAGAAAAGTGTGTCAGAGACAGCTCAGCAGTTTGAGGAAAGTGAGGGGAAATATTGTGGACTTTTAGTGGTTGAGAGATGAACCAGGACTGAATTCAACATTCCAACGCAGAACAGAATGTGAAAAGAGTGTGAGAGTGAGTTTGTGTTTACACTGAGAGCACGCACTTTCATGAGGCGTACTCAAGGCTGATGCCCAATTTCATTTCATGTTAACGGAAATGTGGCTGAGATGTATGGTTTGCTCAATGAGATGTACTGTCTTAAGGCCTTAGATCACATCTGATCGTTTTGTCAAAATGTATTAATGTTTTACTGGCTGAACAAGAAACAGAATTGAGTTGAGTCACACCAGGTCACTGCTGAAGTAGCAAACATACAGTGTTGTAACATGGTATCCATTACTTTTCTCATGCTGGTCAGGATAAACCTATCATGTGATTACTGAATTTGACATTTGATTGAATAATTTTACAGAAATTGCTGCTGGGGCAGATTTCCATTTGTATGTCTGATACCATTCCTTGAAATTAACAGATTTAAATGATTATAATAGTGATAGGAGCAATCCATTTCTCAATATTTGGCTCTTTTAAGATTGCACTGCTTTTTATCTCTGTCCAATAAATTCTAAAATAAAGATATATTTACATGAAATGCAAAATGACAACACGTTCTTATTTTCTGAAAGAAATTAAGCGAATTAAACATCTGCCAATGGTGTTCAAAAACTCAACTTTTTTCCCTGTGAATTACCCCATTGGGAGATGTCATTTTGCTTCTCAAGTAAATGTCTTGATTTATGGCAAGACACCCCAGATGAATAGGATAAAAAAATTAATTAACTAATTGATATCATCATACTTTCCCAGTTGATTATAAAAAAAAAATGTATTACAAGTTTTCTGAAATATTATGTTTAAATATGCAAATGACATTAAATAAATAACTACCGGTACACACTAATTTGCATATTTCCCAAAAAATCTGGAACACTGGATAAAGTCAGGTTCGAAATTTCAGGTTCAAAGTTTCATTTTGTTGACATATTAGAGTCAAATGTATTCTGGAAGGGATTCTGGGTATCTCTTTTTTATCACTCCATACATAATCAGAAAATACTGTCAACAGCCAGAAAACAAAAAATCACCATGTTTTTAGAAATAAAATGTGTCTAAAATCAGGCAAATTATATATAAACAAACACCTATGTAAAAACCTTTAGGATATAGATAGGAGTAAAACTGTAATGTGTGGTGTAGGTAAAACAAATTTTGAGAAAATGGTCTTTAAAGATATGTATTATAATTGAAATCTACAGATGCAAATAGATAATGTACAACAAAATAAACCCTTAAAATAGTATGTTGGATATTTCCTTTCCATTAGTCTGAAACAACATCTTATGAAAACTGAGTGCTATGCCTGTAGCGTCTTACCTTAATGAATGTTTATATATTTGTATTGGAAAACAAGACAAAAATAGTAAGAAGGAAAATAATGTTTGAAGTGTACTGACATCAGATTCTCAACATCCAGTACCACAACCATACATCCCTCACAGCTCTGTTTGCATTCGTGTAAAATTACAAAATGGCATCAACCCTGACTATGGTCTGCCCATTGACACACACATACCTGGGAGACGCCATTGGTGGATGGCAGTTTGTTGAAGAGGGTGTTTTGCTTCACAGCACACGAGCAGTGTGATTTAATGCTGTACTTCTCCCTGAGCATGTGCATAGCGTTCACCAAGTCCGTTAGAACTAAAACACAGACAAAAAAAAATAAGTCAAAGAAGCACATTTTCTCTACTTCCAGCCAAAGGCGTAACTACAAGCAATCTGGGATCACGCCAGAGTGAAAGCATCTCTTTCCGTACCAGTTCCTGGAATGATCTGTGTTGGCATCAGGTGCTTGTGATCATGAGGCTGTCCCTTGACACACTTCAACCAGGTGTACAGCTCTTTATCTGCAGAATAAGAAAAGGTGGATTACTCACAGAGACTGAGAGCTGTCACTGGCCCATTTTCCCATAGAGGAGCCGTGGTGTTTATGCTTCAAAGTAAATAAGGAGCTCTGAGCCTTTTAGGAAAAGATGCACAGATGTGATTGAGCAGAAGTGACACTTCTAGAGCTGGAGGGTATTTTTTATGCCCTGCGGCAGAATTCAAGCCTGGAGAAGACAGGAAGATCTGCAGCAGGAATGGGGGACTTAAATGAGGCGAACAAAGACGAGGAAGAGATAGAGGCACATCTCAACCCCCTGAGACAGCCGAGCTAGACAGTCCTAGAACAACTGCCACATCGTAGAGCACACAAACACACACACAAGTGCTGCCATTCAAACCAAAGCGAAAACTACACACCAGCAGTCATAAGTTACACCTTTTATGACATGTCTTTATTAATTGTATTTTAAACTTACCGGTTCTTTGTTTGCTTTTATATTAATAAAAACTGAACACACTTTTTTGTCTTTCATCAAATCATTAAAAACAAGTGTTTCCTGTGAGCTTTTTGGTTTTTCATGCATTTTTTTGCATGGTTAAATAAAACCTGTAGCTGTAGACTTTTTTATTAAATAATTTTAAATACTGTAACCAAGTTTGGTGTTTTGTTTTTACCTAACATTTAAAAAAAAATATATATATATATATATATATATATTAAAAAACGTGTATATATTGGCATAGTAGCTTCACATTTAACAACACTCTGACAGCGAAATCTGACAGCTACAGGTCACTACTGTTAAAAAAAACAACAACCAGTAAATAAAAATAAATAAAGCAGAAGAATTAACTAGACTTTTTTTGCACCCGCATTTTAAATATCTGGGCATTTTTCCAGTCCAGTTAGAGTTTTTGAGCCTACTGCATATCAACAGCAGGAGAGTACAAGCACAGTCACTGTCCAAAGGTGAATATGAAAATGACGACTGACCTTTGGAGCTCTTTCTCTCCTTGGCTTTGTAACAGTCCAAACACACCACAAATCCACATTTTTGGCAGACCCAGTGAATGTTAAACAATGTGGCTTCACATGCGTCGCAGCTCTCTCTCACTCCGCGCACCGCTCTTTTCCAGGCGATCTTGGCTGCAGAGCAAAGCAAACAGGAGAAGGATGAAACGGACATTCACAGAGTTCACCCACTATTTCTTTTTCCTTTCTCACTTTTGACTTACAGTTACAGTCTGCTGTAAATATAATGGTGTACTGATAACTATGTTTTAGGAGGTCATGTATGTTTTAATACTGTTAAATAAATTGGAAAGGCTCTATTGGGCAGTATAACGCACCATCTTTCTTTATCCATGTGGTTGCAGTATTCTCAGTTAAAACCAGCTGACAGAATTTGTCTCCAATGTAGCTGAGGATGTATTTAGAGGTCTCCAGGTCCAGGTTGTTTTCTTCATAACCATCAGGAGCCCAGAGACTGAGCGCCTCTTCATCATATTGATCAGGAGAGGAGAAGCCATCAATCCGGATCACTCCGTTCTTACTGTACGAGAGGCTGGAAATGAGGAGGAGAATGTGCAATTAGAGTTTATTTCCTTTCCTAAGAGCAATTCTATGACAACAAAATGAGTAAACCGTTGACACAAGACACGGTTGAAAAGCACAAGTACTTAATACTAGTGCATTCAGTGAGATGACATTAGACTCGTTTCGTAGAACAACCAAGATGAGCCTGGCCTATTTTAAAGGGAAAGAATAATTAAAGACAACCATAAAGGCGCCTAGCAACGGTAAGTATTTTTATACATGTCAAAAATAGTTAGAATCCATGTCCCAATCTTTGCCACTGAAAACACAGATCTACATTTACTTTGTGCCCACAGATGGGACTCAATAACTTCTATACATCTTTTAAACACAATTAATTGTGGGATAGCTACAGTATAACAAGGTTCAATTCAAATGACCCATGCTCAAGGAAAGGTTTTTTGCTTATTGTCAGACAAGTAGAGATTTAATTATTTTAAGACCATGTCATTCACATTTTGCAAAAAGCTATTTCATAATTTCTAAAACCAAGAAACAACCATCTTCTGTTTTTCTTGGCATGTTCTCTATTTTGTAATATTGATTTATATTGTCTATTTCTACTGCACTACAGTTTTTAAATATTTGTGCGGCAGCAACATCCCTTCCTATTTATTACACTACACAAATTATTAGTTTTACCATGTTGCCTGATGGGTGCACAGCAAATATGGTATGTAGCTCCTCACTTTATACTCACCGGCGGAAGTGGTAGAAGCGGCAGAAGACAGGTGAGTGGGCAGACTCTTCCCCTTTCTTGGTGCGGACGGAGCGGCACTCTCTGCACTTCTGCAAGTTGGGTCCGATTTCAGAGCACGAGTCATCCTGCAGGAAGGACTCACCCGTCTGTTTTAGCTTCTTTACTTTCCTCCAATCCTTCAGTACTGATCGGGGAATGCCGTCTATTTACACAGAATGCATATCATAAGATTCCATTAAACAATGTATTGCATAAAAACACCACATTTATTACTCAATAATTAGTGTGGCCGGGATATATCAGTCTATCACTAGGTGGGGATGGTGAGAGAAGTGTGCAGGGTTTGAAGAGTTAATGCTTTAGTTGTAACCACAAGCAAGCATAACTGACATTTGTGACCTGCTGTACCGTTACAGTGACCTACAGCTTTAGAAGCTATGCAGTTACAAAGAGGCTCCATTTTGCTCACAGCAATCATCAGAAAGTGCTAATAAAACCCCAAGTGCTCTTGGAGATGTTTTCCACATAAACGTGAGCATTCTAGGAAAAGCTATTTGCACAGCTGCCATCCAGATGTTCACCAAACACACCTTCCTCTCTTTCTCACACACACAGTTAACATGAAACATTCACAACAGCATTCACAATCCATTTTACTTCCATATTGTGGGATATATACATGTAACGGTATATGAGAAAAAATTCAATAAAACGTGATTTTTTTTTTAAATAGTACGACTCATTTATTACCGGTCAGGTATATTTTCAATGTGCTACAGGCACCTAGTTGACTAAACGCTACTTAAAATGAGTTTTTAAATATTTTTAAAAACTGGACATTTTCAGTGACAGGAGAAGAGATATTCAAATTTTCAAAACTCAAAGGAACAAGTTTTCAATGTGTGTGAGACCTGATGAATAAGACCAGTACAAACCAGTTTATTAGTTTGTACTAAATATTTTAATCACTATTGTCATTTTTTTATTGTCAATCATTTTACATTTATGTTTATGTATTTATGTATGTTTATGTCAAAATTCTTAATATTCAAAGTAGTAGTGTTGTTATTCTCCTCTACGCTGTGAGTTACCATTTAAGATTAATTAAATATTTAACATTGAGAATCTTCTTTACGGAGTTTCTAAACTATCATTCATTGCTATTATTGCTGTGACCTTTATTACATTAATATTAATCAGCATTGAATTGCTATTTACATTTAAATACTGAAAATTGTTACCAAAATGAAATAAAAGCTGGATTGAATTGTCATTTAATCAGCATTGAATTGCTATGTACTATTAACTACTAAAAATGATTGCCAAAATTGTATAAAAGCTGCATTGCCCAGAGTACAAAAACAGCTTAAAATGTCTAAACAGTTATTTAGGTATTGGTTAAAATAATTTCCAGCCTAGGTAGTAACATTACCCAAAAAAAAGTTGGTTCACTGGTGGAGGAAGTTACAAAATTTGAAAGCCTTTATTCTGGGAATAATTTTAATACAATAACACTTGGAACATGTACTAACATATTCACATCTAATATCAAATGTGCCATAGAAACTAACATTTCCTTAAAAATGTAAGACCCTTGGGACACCGGGCAAGCTAAATGATTTTGCAGTGTACTAAAGACGCATGTTCAAACTGTGATGTGGACTAAGGTGCACTTACTAGTACTGGCCAGCTTGAGCTTGGTTTTTTCCTTGGCACTCCGGAAAATACCATTTGGCTTCACCTCATCCTCCTCCTTTTCATTGTCTCCCTTCCTTTTCTGCAGGTCGTTCTGCTTCTTTTTGTAAGTGGGTTTGGGTTGCCGTTTAGTCCTTTGTTCCATCTTGCTCTCACTAGAGTCTGAGTCATCACCGCTCTCTGAGCCTGATTCGTAGGAACGCTTGAGGGTACGCCGTGTCTTTCTGTCCTCCTGAGACAGCTTGTCCTCTTGTACTTTGCTGTCCTTGCCTAGATCCACATCACTAGATGCAGGGGCAATCAGGTTGACGGAGCATGGCTTAATTAGCTCAGATATGGGATTCCCGCCTTTTTCAGATTTGTTTGTGTTTTTGTCCTCCTCCGAGTGTCGTGTGAGCCAGGCTTTCTTGAGCTTGTGGTAGTTAGACTGGCACACCTGTGCTGGCTGTCCGTTGGGCAATGGGCTGGCTTTGCTGGGAGGATTGCTGGGGATGGAATTATCCTGGGCAATGGTGGGCGAGTCCTGAGAGGATCTGACACTACTGCTCTCGCTCTCAGAGGCGCTGCTGGAACCACGAGACTGTGCCGCAGCCAGAGCCGCTTTGGCCTTCTTCAGGTGAACATAGTTCCTTGAGTAGGCCTGTGTGGAGCCAGCAGAGACGGCCTGAGGCAGCGAACTAGGGGAGGTGGTTCTTGAACCTCCCTCCTGTGACTCAACAACAGTGGGAGGGCGGATTTTGGAAGCAGTAGTTTCCAGTCTGGAATTACCACTAGTGCCAGAGATGGAGAACGACAGATCTGCTCCATTGTAGATTTGTGTGCTAAACGTGCTGCTGGCAGTAGAAATGGCTTCATTAGTCCTAGTGTTGCACACAGAATTGGCCACAACTGCTACTGAGCTGGGAATGACACCTGGTGATGCTCTAATCAGGTTTGTGTTGTACTGATCACTGGGATCCTCCAAATTTGTGTTTGGTAGGATGACTCTCCCAGATTCCCTGCTCTCGGCCACTTTCAGGCAGTCTGACTGAGTGCGGCCAGTAAACAATCTGCCACCAAGTTGCTCTTTGGAGGCAATCTTGGGACCTAGAGAACCGTCATATTTTATGCAAGTAGAAGGGCGGACAATAACAGATGCCATGGCTGCCTGTGGCTTCCCTTGGCTATTCTCTGAATGCCAGGCCACTTTCTCGTGGCTCTTTGCTTCCCCGCTAGTCTGCCAGGATTCGGCCGAGCCCAGCTCGGCTCCGCTTTTTTCGTCCCTGAGCTCTGGGAGCAGGGTGGGTGGTTTCTGCTGTTCTGACACCTTTCCCGCCGAGCTAACAGGCTGGATAGGGGTGAGTGTGGGTGGGGAAAGGCGACCGTAGGCCCCCTCCTTTCGGTCAAGCGCTTGCTGGGTGGGCGGGCGAAAGACTGGTGCTCTACGCAAGGCTGGCATGCCCTTGGGCTGACTTGAGGGAGAGATGGCTGGGCTGCAGCGTTCACTGAGTGTCACCACTGAGGTACTGAGTGAGTGTATGGGTGCTTGTTGACTGAGCTGTTCTGTGATCTTGCCCACCAGTCCCTCTCCCTCTGGCTGGTGCTTAATGAGAGGGGGAGGCTTGGACAAAGACTTGGTGTGGCTAGAGTTATACGAGCTCAAAGACAAGGGGCTAGAGGCTGCGGGTGCCTTGTCGAAGTATGGATTGAGATCTTTGGATTGGAAAAGTCGTGGTGGCTCGTTTACAACGCTATTTGACAGTGTGGTGAAGTAGTTGGTTTGCGGGAGGGACTGGGATATAGAGTGTTTGTACTTGTACAGATCAGCCACAGAGTGCTCCACCTCTTTCTCATGGCTTTTGGGCTGGGAGGAAATGCGGGAGTAGGGCTCACGCTCTGTCTCTCCGCCGCGAATCTTGGCTGTGAAGGGGGCCATTTCAATGCTCTCCAGAAGGATGCGGCGGTTCTCTTCTTTATATTTGTTGGTGCGGTCAGGCCCATCCTGAGGCATGCGTGGTGGTAGTTGCTGCTTGCTGTGGGGTGACTCCATGTAGAGGCGGTGTAGCTCCTTGTTGTTAGGTGTCCGGCTGCGGTCTGGCTCTTGCTTAAGGTGGACACTGGACAGGCCACGTAGAGGGTCTACAAACACATTCTTGTCCTGATCCCTGAAGAAGCAATACAATAAAATAGAATGATAGAAAACATTAGTAACAAATGTAAAAATAAATAAATAATCAGATGTACCTGCATATCTGAAAATATCAAACACATTGAATATTTTAATATGTGAGGGATTAGTACAATAGTTATAATAATAATAATAATAATACATTTTATTTAAAAAGGCGCCTTTCTGACACTCAAGGTCACCGTACAGGCATACATAAAGTTACAATAAACAAATAATAAAATTATACCAAAAATAGATTAAAATCAATTTAAAATCAAGTATAATTACAGATGAGTGGGTGCTACAACGAATAGGCTTGTTTAAACAGTAATGTTTTGAGTCCAGTTTTGAAATGAGGGAAAGAATCCATGTTTTTGAGATGAAGTGGAAGGGAATTCCAAAGGTGGGGAGCAGAGCGGCTGAATGCTCTGCTCCCCATTGTGACGAGACGGGCAGGTGGGACAGACAGGTGTAATGTGGAGGAAGATCTGAGAATACGAGATGGAGTGGAAATATGTAGGAGATCAGATAAATACGGGGGAGAGAGGTTGTGGATGGCTTTGAATGTCAGTAAGAGGACCTTGAACTGGATCCGGAACTGAATTGGGAGCCAGTGAAGCTGTTGGAGGACTGGAGTGATGTGATGTATGAAGGGGGTTCGGGTAATGATTCGGGCAGCTGAATTTTGGACTAGTTGAAGTTTACGGAGGGTTTTGTGAGGGAGGCCCAAAAGAAGTGTATTGCAGTAGTCTAGGCGGGAGGTGACAAGGCTATGGACCAGGATGGCAGCAGTGTGGGGGGTGAGGGAGGGACGAAGACGATTAATGTTACGTAAGTGGAAGTAGGCTGACCGAGTGATGTTATTGATGTGTGGTTGAAATGATAGTGTGCTGTCAAGGATGACACCCAGACTCTTAACCTGAGAGGAAGGTGTGATGGAGGAATTATCAATTTTGATGGAGAAACTGTTAGTTTTGGCTAATGTGGATTTGGTACCAATGAGGAGAACCTCGGTTTTATCACTATTAAGTTTAAGGAAGTTGAGGGTAAGCCAGGATTTTATTTCTGTAATGCAATCAGTGAGGGTAGTGAGTGGAAGAGTGGACGTGGGCTTTGTGGTGAGGTAGAGCTGGATGTCATCCGCGTAGCAGTGAAAATTAACATTGAATTTACGGAGAATATTTCCAAGGGGAAGAAGGTAGATAATAAAAAGAAGGGGCCCCAGGACAGAGCCCTGGGGCACACCTGTAGTGACGGGAGAGGAAGTGGATTTGAATGACTTAAGCTGAATGAACTGAGTGCGGCCAGAGAGGTAGGATGTGAGCCAGTTTAGTGAAGTGTGGGTAATACCAATGGATGACAATCTTTTGAGGAGGGTGGTATGACAAATGGTGTCAAAGGCCGCACTCAGGTCAAGGAGGATGAGGATGGTGAGTAGTCCAGAGTCAGCTGCCATGAGAAGGTCATTGGTGATTTTTATTAGTGCTGTTTCTGTGCTGTGGAGTGGGCGGAAACCAGACTGGAACTGTTCATAGAGATTGTTGTGAGAAAGGTGAGAATGTATTTGAGTGGCAACTACTTTTTCAAGAATTTTGGAAATGTAGGGTAAGTTGGATATAGGACGGAAGTTGTTGAAAATGGAAGGGTCAGCACCAGGCTTTTTCAGGATAGGTGTAATGACAGCAGTTTTTAAGGATGTGGGGACAGTTCCAGTGGTAAGAGATGAGTGAATGATGGCAGAGATGATAGGGAGCAGAGAAGGGAGGCAGGATTTGACAAGATGTTATAGTGATGCTGGACTAATATTTATTTTAGGGTAGGTGCTACAGTATGTTCCTTCTAAGATATTAGGTAACTGCACTGGGGGTGGTTCAAATGAGTACAGACATTCAGCGGGCTATAATAGAATAGTTTAATTATGCGCACAGTCACTGAATGAGCGTACAGTGTTCCTATCACATGGCATTTGTTCCACCTCTGGTCACAAGGTATTTAACAGCTAGCCGCAGTTCCAGGCACTGCAGGACTGTGGGAATGGATTAACCGTGTGTGTTAATGACAGACAGAGAGAGAGACACAAGTGTATGCGTGCTTACTCTTTGTGGAGTTCTCCGGGGGTTTTGGAGAGTGGCGGGCTGGAGTGTGAGCTGATCTTGATGGGTCTATGAGGCTCTGCACTGGCTGGTCTGCCCGGGACATGGTTCAAAATCCCCATACTGTCTGCTGAGGTTACAGGGGTGGGCTGGTGCAGCCAGGGGCTGGGAGTGTTCTGCAACACACAAACACTCAGAAGGTCATAATGCACTCAAGGCAACATACACTTCTCTGACAGAAGTCAGAGCACACAAATTGTGCATAAGAATGACTGTCTCTTGTTCTGTGTTATTCTGTGATTTCTCTCACACATGCTTATACTGAACAATATAAAACAAAGTAATTAAAGTTGAGTTACGTTATCTTGGAATATTCTGGGTTGACAGAAATGGAAAAAGTCTATAGGGAAACTATTGTATTATTTTCTGTGGTAAAACACCCTTCATGCCATTAGCTATGTTTTCATCCATAGTTGCAAATTTAACTTATGGCAAAAATGGGAGATAGAGTAGCGTTTCCATCCAGCGAGCTGAAGAAAACAAAATCATCACTTCCTGATAAACAGGTGCTTAATACCAGAAATATATAAGAAAAATGGAAGTTACTGCAGTAGGAAAAGGCATTGTATATACTAATTTTCATAAATAAAAATTACTTGCGCCTCAGATCACACAGGCGAAACGCAATAAACTGGGTCACATTATCCTACGTAGAATTGTAAGACAGTTCTGGGAGGCAATTATACCGAAGCACTTTGATGACAGACTTTCCTCAGGCATTTTAGAATGACCAAAACAGCATTTCAAATTCTGTGCAATGAGATCCGCTGGATTGTCCAGTTATGCCGTCCCGTCGCGGTGTCACATGTCTTTTTTGATGCGCATCAATTAATTTATTTGGTAAAGTGTGTATCCATCATGCATGTTTTCTTATCGGATAAAAAAATGTATCCGACTCAATTGAGTTTTTATGTACATTTTTAGAATTTATGTGCATCTTGGTGCTTCCATCCAGCGTTTTATTTTGTGATATCCCAAAATGCACATACAACTAGGTGGATGGAAACATAGCTATTGAAGCTGTTATTAGAACTAAACTTGTATTTGACCCAGAATGTTCCTTGAAGAGTTAGTTCATCCAAAAATGAAATTTCTGTCATTAATTACTCACCCTCATGTTGTTCCAAACCTGTAAGACCTCCGTTCATCTTCGGAACACAAATTAAGATATACCCCCCATAGACTGCAACGTAATCACCACTTTCAAGGCCTAGAAAGGTAGTAAAGACATTGTTAAAATAGTCCATGTGACTACAGGTGTTTAACCTTAATGTTATGAAGCGACGATAATACTTTTTGTGCACAAACCCCCCCAAAAATTACGACTTTATTCAACAATTTCTTCTCTTCCCTGTCAGTGTCTGATGGTTTTCACGTTGTAAACAGCGCATCGCTTCCGGGTTCTATGTCAGAACGGTGGCTAAGTATTGGCCGGATCCTGCGTCAGCAACACATGCATGCGTCGTGAAGCTCACGTGAACAGTGACGGGGAAGAGAAGAAATCGTTGAATACATTTTAAATAAACTTATTTATTTTTTTTTGTGCACAAAAAGTATTCTCATCGCTTTATAACATTAAGGTTGAACCACTGTAGTCACATTGACAATTTTAACGATGTCTTCACTACCTTTCTGGGCCTTGAAATTGGTTATGATGTTGCTGTCTATAGGGGGGGTCAGAAAGCTTTCGGATTTCATCAAAAATATCTTAATTTGAGTCCGAAGATGAACAAAGAAATTATGGGTTTAAAACGACATGAGGGTGAGCAATTAATGACATAATTTTAATTTCAATACGGTCTATATATTGATCATTATAATGACCAGGGCTAGTAAACAGACAGGTGCACACACTTACCCTCCGTAGGCTGGAGTCTGAATTGACAGCATTCTCTGGATGTACCCACTTGTACCCAGATTGGTAGGAGTGGGTACCGTTTGGGTACTGCCAGATGATGGGATAGAGGCCAAGCTGGTTATATGAGGCACCTCCATGTGTCTGGGCCAGCAACCCTTGTTGCTGCTGGATGAACTGCTGCTGCTGGTGGGAATGGTGGTGGGCCAAGGCCAGGTGCCCGAGTCCTGTGGAATCCAGCCGGGAATGGCTGCCCAGGAGAGAGGCTGGTGAAATTGTGGGCAGTACGGAGGGCAGCAGGTGTGGGTGGTGCACCGAGTGGCTCATAGAGGGAGAAGGGAGGAGGTGGGACGGGTGGTGTGAGCTGGGTGTGAGACACGTGGTGTGAGAAGAACCATGTAGTGAATGCAGGTGTGGGTGCAGGTAAGCCACGTGGTTGCCGTCTGATTCAGGACGCACCAACGCAGGGTCCCGGTACACTGTAAAATGCTCATTTTTGTCGACAACAAGAGGGCTTTTTGTAGATTCGCAGAGTGCCCCACGGGCTAACACAGGCTTAAAACTGGAGCGGGGTACATCTGGATCAGGTTTGAGTGCCAAACGGCCTATTGTAGGTAGGTTTTCAGGGTGGCGAGGTTTATGTTTGGACACCTCAGGGGATGTATTTGGTTTGGGCTTGGAGGATTCATGAATGCTGTGAGTTTTTGACTTTATGATGTCAGGTGAAGGATTGCACTTGGGCTTGAGGATGTCAGGGGACGAATTGGACTTAGGTTTGGGCGATTCAGGGGGACTGAGTTTATGGGTTTTCCTGATGTCCTCAGTTAGCGAGGCATTTTTAATGACCATAGATGTATACTGCTGCTGGAGCTTCCCTCTCTCGCCCAGGGCTGCTGACTCACTCACTGATGTCACCGGCCTTATGACCTCAGAGTGGGCGAATTCGATTTTACTGCCTATGCTGCGAGCGTTCTGCTGCTGCTCGCCATCCGGCCTCCTGCACTCTGAGTGGGAGGCGTTTAGCACCAAATGTCTCGATTCGGGGATGTAGGCATCACACTTCTGTGATGCCAACAAGGCCGATACGGCCTCAGAGTTCTCTCTGGAACTGGGCTGCGTGTTTGCATCCTCTGTGATATCAATCACGCACTTGGGCGTGTGCGTCCGTGGTGTCCCTGTGCAGTAATGGTCCTTGGGGAGGGTTTTCACAGTGCTTTTCATCTCGACAATGCAGCTTTGGACCTCTGCCGGTACAGAGGCTTGGTTCTGTGTACAGGAGGCCGGAGGAGGCAGTTGAGATCTCTTTTCTCCAGACCGTTCACTGTCTGCTAGCTGAGTTACCTCCACGGCCACCGGCTTGATGCTTTTATCCTGCATTTCATCCCAGGGAGACAGCCTGTTGATTACACTCAACTCGTCCACGGGCTTGGATCCCTGGGACTTCTCCTCCTCCTCAGGAACTTTTGAAGTGCTCTTGCATTTGAGCTCATTCTCTGAACTGTGCTCTGATGAAGAGTCTATGCTCTGCTTGTTAGAGTTCTCAGAGTCGCTGCTCTCAGAAAGGTCAGACGCTTCTGTTTTGAGCCGCTTGAGACTACCCTTCTTGTCTTCTTCATCTGCTTTCCTCCTCTTGTTTGTCTGCTTGCTTTTGTTTTTAGAAAGATCTAGAAAAAAAGAGACCCACTCTGTCAGGAAGAACTTTCAACACAAACAAGAATTTTGACACAAAACGTGCCACCAGCAAATAATTAAATGCAAGCTGAGTGCATAAGAAACTCCATCCAATTGATTATTCAAGAATGGATAAGGATGATGTCATTTTGTACTTAGGTTAAAGGCTGATTGAATCTTAAGTGCTGCATTAGAAGTGTGATGTATGGGACTCCGGTAGAATTTATGCACACTTAAAATGTCCATTTCACTGCGGTGCCTGCACTCACCTCATCTCTCACAGACCCAGCACCCTGCCAAGCACT
Organism: Phoxinus phoxinus; assembly: GCF_949152265.1. NCBI lineage: Eukaryota > Metazoa > Chordata > Actinopteri > Cypriniformes > Leuciscidae > Phoxinus > Phoxinus phoxinus. The sequence continues at coordinate 25,148,803 of NC_136896.1, read as the reverse complement.
GTAATGCAGGAATTATGATGGAAGGATCTAAATGATCTTTTACCAGGTGGCCATCCGGCCAAGAAGCTAACACTGAACCTATCCAGTAGAAGGTTTCGTCACCTTAAATATAAAGCACTAGGCCGAATATAAAAGGCCTTTGTATAACATGAAAGCCAAAATAGAGGAAAATCCAATAAATCCAGAGGAGATTGATTCAGTTTTAATTCCTCTGAGTGAAGAGCTCCAATTGATGTTTCGTTTCTCAAAATCAAAATCAAAATCCTAACAAGACTGAATCAAAGCAATTCAGTCACAGACCTACAGTCCTTTAAGCACAATTTATAAAAACATTTCACACAAGTAATACAAAAATCCTTCACATTCACCATGTTTAGAGCAAGACATGAAAGACAGGTAGGGGAAGATGGAAGCAACTTTTTTTCTTTTTTTTTCTTTCACCTACCTGTCACCTTAATGTATAAGAAACACACGTGCATGCCTCAAGGAAAAGCATAATAATCATATGCAAATCTCACAGTGTAAGAACAATCAGTGTTTTACCTTTTCCTCCACTGTCTGATTTTTCATCTTTGATCTTCTCTTCATCTGGAACGCTACTGTCGGAACCTTTCCTACGTGAAGATCGTGGGCCGCGTTGTTGACCTGGTGAGGACTGCTGCTGCTGCTGGTGTTGCTGGGATCCCTGCTGCTGCACATGCTGGGATTGTTGCAGCTGCTGCTGGGCCTGAGAGGCCTGTTTGGGGGTGGAGCCAGAGGAATTCATTACAGGTCTGGGGCTGTTGGCCTGGGCACGTGTGTAATGACCCTGGAAAAACACAAAAAGAGCACAAACAGCAAACACAAGCATGAGAAGACTTGTAATGGATTTAGGTTATAGAGAGTGAGAGATAATCTTTTTAAGTTAAAAGCCACCAATATCAAAAACACTTCCTCGCCAGCAAGGACTGCACTATACACGTCTGTAAAAAATGTGGTCACAGAGCTAGGCTTAAAAGAAGAGTTCCCATGGCTCTTAAAAATGCTTTCCAAACCTATATCTCAAAAAAAATATTTACATCCCAAATTTAATCCATGCAAGCACAGCACGTGAAACGGTAATCGGGGTAAGCATTAATTGGAAAATTAGCACTTGTAATAAATTAATTCTAAATAATTATAATAGACAGGGATATGCAGGTGGTACAAAAGCAGCTCTAAATCTATGGAGAGAGGGGGGTACGGCCCGGTACCTGAGTGATTCCTGTAGAGCCGCTTGGTCTCCCTCCTGTGGTCTGCTTGCATATCCCCAATTAATGTTTAAAACAGGGAAACAGAGAAGAAAACAAACAAAAAAACAAACAAAAAAAACAAGGTGGAACAGAGAAGTCTTGTTAATGATGAAGGGAGCAATGATATGTGTTTTCTACAAGGCTCTAGTTTTCTTTAAAAAGATTTAAAAAATAAAAAAAGCACATAGGAACTTTACTTCAAAGCTAGCTACAGACACAACGTCCAGTAAGAAGCACAGACAGACACTGGGACAGACATGCCCAAGACAGAAATACAAACTGGCATATATCAGTGAACACAATGTTAATCCAGGAAGTCAGGTGCGCTGATCATCTAGCAACAAAAGCACATATAGGCATGGAGATATGTGTGTGCTCTTGTAGGTTACACTCACGTGGGCAGTGTTGCTGTTCTGGCTAGAGCGAGACCTGCGTCGTGACGTGATACCAATGTTTTCTCCTTTCAATAAAGAATGGACCACATCATCCAGAAAGGTCATCTGTACCATAGAAGGGTCAACGTTCTGAGGCTCTAGTACCTGCACACAAAGTCAGAGGAGAGAGCAAATGTTATTAAAAAAATGTTTTAACAATGAACCATGAAAGGCAGGCTTTAAAATCATACATTTTCCATTTTTATTGTAATAATAATCATTAAAATTACATTAATAATAGCAGGGCGTCTCATACCATATTATCTTATTAAGCAAAACATTTTACAGAACTAAAACATTGTATGGTATCAGATGTACCTGGTCATTCATGACAACCATAGTGCGACTGAAGAGATCGTGGTGGGTGATGATGCCCGTGAACCACTGGGTGGCTGAGTCCTGTCTGTAAACTCGTACACGGTAGCCATTCAATGAATAGGGACCTGGAGATATCAGGAACCAGAAACAATTTCAAAAACGCACTTTCAATCTCACACAATTTTCAGTACACTCATTTAATAACAGTCCCTTTATTTCAGTGTGGCAGTTCTACTCTATAAACAGTGGTTTTATACACATTATCACATAACTGGCTACCCTGATTTTTTTTAAATTGCATTCATTTTCAATTCATTTCAACAGGGAAGGAGTCATAGGAGTCATCAGACTACTTTCATGGTGCCTTTTTGTTCTTTTTTGGAGCTCAACCGCCCTTGGTCACTGTCTACTCTAATTGTACGGAAAAAAAACAATGTGAGCATTCTACAAAGCTCTCTTTTTGTTCATTCTGGGTGAACTTTACCTCAGGGATGAAACATCAAACCTTGTATCTACAGTATGCTGTTAGGCGCAGTGAACGCTGGCAGGTGTCCAAACTGACTGGAGCTCATTAGTGCAGGGCAGGTCATTCCCATTAATTACTCCTGAACACACCACTCATATGCCTCGCTAGAAGAGCTAACCCTTCACTGTCCTTGTGCCTACAACAACCCAAAATGCATCTCCCTGACATCAAGTTTCACATGCACATAAACCATGGGGTGACGTTTGCACAAAACCACAGGCCGTTTCTTTTTTTCTTTTTGTGCTCTGTTTCCCCACCAAAACCTTTGGCTCTGAGATGCTTTCCATTCTGCCCTTGTCAACTGCCAAGTTCAACAATTATCACTAATTGTGGGCCTGGGATTTTGTTATGGACTTTGTGAACAAGACCTTCTGCCAAGACCACAACAACACCCTTACTTCTGTAATTCTTACCAAGTGAAAAGGAAGGGACTTTTCTGTTTTGGATCCTGAAGAGAGGGCATTCCGTACCAGAAAAGAGCTACAACTGAAAGTGAGTTGGCAGTCGGTTCAGGAATAACTACTCCACCCCCACCCCTCTCAAAAATAAATAAATAAAAAACAGAAAAACACTTTAAACTAAAAATGCAGGCTGAAGGTCATGTCAATATTACAATGGTACCTTCTCTTTTTCAAATCTATTTTTATTTGCCATAATTGTCATAACCATTACTACATGAACATTAGCACTACAACTGAAATGAAGACATAAAACTTTTTTTTTTTCAATAATCATCTAATTTCACGGGACATAACCTGAGATTACTTTAAGCAAGTAAAAAAGGTACTTTTTGAGTTAATGTTGACTTTCCAAAACAAAAAAGGCAGGATGGTGGGAACAAATTATTGATGCTGTGTCATCTAAAAAGCACAAGATTTAAAAAAAAAATGGTTTCCTTTTAGTTCGAACTGGCCCTTTAGAATAATTGATGAAATGTGATCAAGCTTACCTTGCATAAAAATTTCCTGAACTTTTTGATCTTTCACCCAGGCTTTCACTTCTTCATGGAGATGTGGATAGTCCCTAAGAACAGGACTTAAACTGTCCACCTCATCCTGCAAAAAAAAAAAAAAAAGGTAAAACATTAGCATATCACTTACAAACCTACAAGGACACAATGCAAAGTCGAAACAGTGCTGGAGTTTACAATGAACCCACTGACCCGTCCCAGCGTTTTCTTTGACCTCTAAATTAAGGGATCAACCATGCAAACAATCAATCAGATTTAATGTGTGCTCACATTTACCGCTGATCGCAAAATCTTGAGTTTGAAAGTGAGTGAAAAATGTCTCTACATAGATTTTGCATCGGGTTCAACTTTTTTTCATGTGAATTTGCTGTATTGACCACAGTTAAACAGCTTGGTTGGAAAGTAAACTCTGTGTAAATGGTGCTTCATGCATCGCTATACGATTGACCTATTTTGGCCAAATTTTACAAGTGTGACCACACCTTTATGCAGCAACCATGTGCAACAATGTGTGAGGAGTGCGAACAAATCTCTCCTAAGATCAATTTTATAGGTGCGGTTGCATTAGTGAAATTGAGTACAAAAACAGGACCAGTGTCCATTGCCAATAGCGTAGAGATCTATGAAGCACTGCTCACACAGAAGTCACTTTCAGACAGTGACAGCCGCCCCTAAGCAAGCTGTATGATTTGAGGTGTCATACATGTCGGTAGCATATACGGTCCAGGTCAAGATATGCCATGAAATGTAATACAAAGGTTTAGTGATCTAAACAAAACCCTAAGCCTTAGTATGAGCAATAGCAATAGGCATTGCAATTACCGCTAACATATTTCCAGTTATGATGTGATATGATGAAGGCCAGTGACCCACAGAATCTGAAACAAGCACAGGAAAGCACTCACACCTCCTCAGGCATGGCAGCGCTATACATTTCCGCTTTGCAGGAGCCCAGCAGTGAAACAGATGTGTGTGTGTCTGTGTGTGTGTGTGTGTGTGTGTGTGTGTGTGTGTGTGTGTGTGTGTGTGTGTGTGTGTGTGTGTGTGTGTGTGTGTGTGTGTGTATCATGGGTCTGGCAGGGTGAGAGGGATATCCGCCCTGCACTTCCATTAATTGTTGATGGTGATGAGGAGTGGGGAGAGGGCGGGGGCTGACAGGAGCTCCAGTTATTTACACAATCACACAGCATGGAGGCCTAGTGAACACATGAACTGAGCTCTGGAAATATCCCCCCCCCACACCCCCACACCCCCCCACACACACACAGTCACAGTGTAAACAAAAGCCTACACTGCTGTGGAGTGATTCCTGGCTAGGGTGAATGACAGCACATCTCTGATCAGAAACGCAGGTACTTCAATAGGGCCATATACAACATTGTGTATAATTTGATCTCTCCTTCTCTTTGACCCTTAAGGGGTGGTCACAATACACTTTTTGCTCCATTGACTTCTATTCATACGCATGTGAATGCGGGAGACAGGAAACACTAATTCACAACGTGACCTCTTGACTGAATTAAAAGAACGCAAACTTTAAATCTGCAGGTTTGTAGCATTGCAGTAAAGTTGAGTAAATTAGATATTTTTACATTTTGGATGTACTATGTGGATTTTTTTTTTTAAAGACTCCACAGAGTGTTAGTGTCTAGTGTAACTAAATAAAACCAGTTGTTTTTATTAGTGCCGTCCATTTAAGAGTTTTAGATGTAAATGAATACTGTTTTAATTGGCTAATCTCCATGTACCAGTTATAAGGTTCACACTGACGTTCATCAGGGCGGGTCAATACTGGTAGGTGAAGATACGTTAATATTCTGTAGGTGGTCAATTGTTAATGTGCTTATTGTCGCCATCCACGACATGTCTCCTTTAGGTCCTCCACTGTTGCTCATAATAAATGTCAGATCAGATCTGTAATTTAGCAGTGACACCAGCAAAAATGAGGCCATAAAGTAACATGTTTGCACTGAATGAGGATGTGTGTAGATTGGAAACTAAGTGGTGCTGTGGCTTGTCTTAAAAATATAGCATTGCATCACCAGTGTGCCTAATCTTCGGCGAAAGTAAACTGTTGTATCCTCCTTTCCCTAGTGAGAACCATCGCATTACTCATACACACATACAAACGCCTTCATTCCAGTTTCTATTTTAAAGCAAGAGCATTGCAGGGCACATGGTTTATTTATTGTCCTGCAGGTTTCACAGGGCACTTTCTCTCTTGGTGGCATCCAAGAATGGAATCTGTTAGGACAGCCTGGTCTCCCCAATGCCCTTCCACTTAACGACAGAAAGAGGAACATCCAAATAAAACGAAAAATATCCCATGTCCAAATGTTTCCAATCAGAGCAACGCACACTAGCAGGAATGAGAAGCAGCTCACAATCAGACGAATGACAAATGTTGTGAATAAGCACAATGAAATTTAAATCGAGACGTGATCTCATTCCTATAGTCTGGTCGAGGACCTTCAGCAAGACTTCAGCTGTAATCTCATCTCCTCTGCACACACACCCCCTTGTGAAGGACGGAGCAGATGCACTTTTCTTTCCACCCCCCATTCCGCACCGGGCTGCCATCCATCACTTTAACAGCAATATGTTCCAGGATTTTCCACATGGCGCTGCGGTGGAAGACACTGCGAAACAGGGTGGTGCTCAGCACTGGGGGGAAAAGGAAAGTGCTTCCAGATCCAAACTCTGACCCAGATAAAAACAGCTTCCTTCCCCTCTCTTGCTCTCCGTCCAGTGGCCTGCAGCCTGGAAAAAAATGCTGGGTGTGGGGCTTGCACTTTGCCCGTCTCCATGTTCTCGACAAGCAGCCTCTCCATCCAACAGCTGCTCAGAAGTGTTTCATACTGTTGAAACATGTGACATGTTTCATTCATATTTGCTGTTCTCGACAGGCATAAGCCACAGAAGTGTGTCTGCTAATAAATAAATAACAGTCCTCAGTAAGGTTTGGTGCCATGCAGACCCGTAAGAATGTGCTATAGGGTGCTGCCCGTAAAATGACACCATGGTTCCTAATGAGGTCCAGAATCCCTGTCTGTGCACCATCTGTGTTTACTGATGCTGATCAGATGAGACTGAGATTTCACATGGACAAGAGAAAGAGATGGTACAAATATAACCATAAAATGTTTCATGTTACTTCTGACAGCTAGGTATATAATCAACGTTAGAACTTTATCTAAAGACTAAAAATCCATCAGCCTGAATGATAACATAAACAAGCCTGTGATCATGTGTGATGACTGATCTAACATTACTAAACAAAACTAGAACTGTCCATTACGTGAGTGTAACCAATTATAAAATTTACATTGTGCAGCTTGTTTGCAGTGTAGATGTGGCATTACACCATGTCCTAACCAAGTTTCCAGTGACACATTTGTAAATAGGCCAAACAAACAAAAACGTCTCATGATCTTAACTTTTACACTAAGAAGCAGTGTTAAGGTGTGGTCAATTCAGCAAAAAAGTGTTACGATGCATGAAGCTCAGCTCACACACTTTCAAACCAAGCAGCTTTCTGTTGGTCAATGAGGCAAATACGCTTGACCAACTTGAACCAGTTGCAAAATCTGCATGGAGAAATCTTTTGCCCTCATGTGAAATTCCCAATCATGCGGATTCCCTATTGAAATGACTGGATTTCTCCCACGAAGCTTTGCTGAACAACAGTAAATGTGACTCATATGCTGTCTTAAACCAGGCACGACAAGCTATTCCTTCATGTACATACGTGTTTATACTAAACCATGACAGGACTTTTTTATTGTTGTTTCTTTCTGCAGTGACATTTTAGATAGTCCCACCCAAAGGTAAATCCTATTGTTCCAAAATTGTGCACCACAAACTGTATAAAGAATATCAAATATATTTTGTACAATTTGCTTCTGGTAACCCGTTCAGATTTAATTCAATGGCAGATTAACCACAAAAAGTTAAACTCTTACATCATCAGAAAAGTAGATTTAAAATTAAGAGGTATGTGACATTATAAAAAATGGTCTCTAATGTGCCAAATTCAAATCAATATCTAGTCATCGTAGAGGGTGCAGCTCAGGCTGTTACTGTACGTCAGTGAAATTAACAATGTGTTCATTAAGAATGAATGAGGTCCCATTACCATCCCGCTCCACATGACTGAGTGCTCCTATTAGCATTCCTCTGCTTCCTTCAGTTGTCTCTCTCCGTCGCTCTTTTTCCACTGTCTTTGTGCACACAAAGGGCAGACGTGTTCCTGATCTGTCCCTCTCTGAAGAGCATAGCTCCTGCGTTAATGTCGTCCTGTCCTCTGAAGGTTCACGACACGAGCACGTGTCAAGGTGAAACAGGCCAAATTTATGCCCCACGTGTAACAAAAAGGCCTGTTCACAAATGTAGTCTAATAAAAAATGTAATCATGCTGGTACATTTGTCCAGTTTTGCTTCCAAGGAAACATTTTAGGACAGGACGGAGCGCACTAACAGGTAATTTCTGCTTCTGTCTATGATGTTTGAAATGGTCAAGGTAACCACAAATACACCGAATTAGCCAGCCTAACACAAAGGACGCTGCTGCAAATCACAAACGCACTTTTATAGAGCATTTCAGTGCATTTGAGATGAACTAATGTTTAAAAAGTACATTTTCCGGATGGGAGATGGGAGAGGAACATGCAGGCGGAGTGTTGCCATGGCAGTGGGCAGCGTGGGGAGCTGACACAATGCTTGCATCAGTCAGAGGTGTAAACACCGAACGAGCGCACGGAGACAGGATGTTCCTTCCAGTGCTCTACAAATGCTTTTCACAGAGATGACGCAGTCAAAGGATGATTCATTGTGCGGAGAGCTGGAATGACATGAGGAAAGATACCATAATAACGCCATTATAGTATTAATGGTGACGTCTTATAACAGAGGCGTAAATTTCAGCTCAATTAACCGCTGCGGCGTAGGGAAAACGCAAAAGCGAGAGCAGAAACCCAGCGGCACGTAAAAGCTTTTGTTGAGGAGCAGACGATGTGTGCGCTCCTGTTGCTATGGCAATACTACATACGTGACGTGTGTGAAAAAAAGCTTGTTGCTGGGGCAATACAAGTGTGTGTGTGTGCGCTGTTTGTGTCTTTTATATGGGTTTGTGTCATTTCAAGCGATGTGTTGCTGAGGTAATTTATTTAGCACAGTTACAGTGAGTAATTCTATACGTTGTGGATTAAATCAGTCAGGGAGTATTGCGGTCTTGTGTATAAATACGCATGCTGAAACGGTAGTTGTCTGAATGTGTGAAAGTGTGTAAGCGTATGGGGGAGGGCGGCTGAGCCGCCTGTATGTGAGTGTGATATATGTTTCTTCATTAAAAGAGAGTACGCTAGTGTGATGTATGTTCTGTTTTGTTGCATGGTATCCACCATGAATACAATTTCACACAATTGTTATAGCATTATGGGGTGGTGGGATATTGTGTTTGTGCACTGTGACTCATATATGCACGCTTTCATATGCAGGGTGCAAAAACAATCCCACCACTCAACACAGGGGGCGTAACACTAAAAGCTATTCACAGTGACAGCAGTTTGCAGCCATAAAGCGAATAGAAGTCATTTGTTTTCGTTTGAGAGTTGGTGAAATTTTTTTTTTTTTAATGTTTATAGTTTTTAATCCTTGTTTTCAAATCCTTGTTTTTTTGTTTTTGACAACTTCGTGCAAATACTATAATCGTATTACAGAAACAAGACGTTTCTATCTAAAGTAAAACATTTATTCTACAGATTTTTTTTATCAAGTTCAAATAATTTTTTCGAATAGGATTCATTTTCAAATAATTTATCTCAGATTATTTGAGTAAATATTATATAAAAAAATATATACATGTCATTTCAGAAATTGTGCATGTGTTATCTTTCAATTATATTGGTCATCGACTCATCGGCCAAGATATCAGCCATCAAAAAATCCATATTAGTCAACAACTAAATATTTAAACTTATAATGTTTTATTATTATTATATTTTAAATCAATTTCTGCAGAATTTGCCTCAAAATCAGCCCTGAAAATGATTTTTTCAAATTAATTTAGTGCGGACAGTACAGATATGGTTGAATACAGCTACTAGAGACCAACAGCACAGCGACTTTCCGACCTCCAGCGATTTAATGGCTGTCAGTGTGAATGTACCTTAACTGCCATGACAGTAAACAAGAGTGTTTCATTGTTACATAGAGTTCTCAAGTCCTCTATGCGGCCACACTGAGGTCAGAGTTCGAATTCCTCCTCTTCCATCCCACTCAAGGATAAACGAATGCAAATGCATGCTGTCATGTAGAGAATTGTCGAGAGGCCTGGGAGAAGTTAGGAAGGCTCAGTACACAGGAGTGGTTTTCAAAAATGTTAGTGGTGGTTTATTTTAGAAGCTGGATTTCACAGCCGAAGGTGTGGTCTTCAAAGCACAAATAACAAAACAAAGTAACAAACACTTAATGTAACATACTGGTGCTAAAAACAAAAGAAAAATGCTGTGAGCAGCAAAAACTGGCACTAAACAATGCCTAGTGGCACATCCACAAAAATATTCAGCATGTCTCACCTCAGACAAGTTCAAGCGTTTGCACAGTGTACACAGGCTGCAACCTTCCTTAACCATACTCAGACAATGGCTTAAATATACCAGTTTCCCGCCAAACACTAGTGGGTTGAACCATTATCACGGGGTGGAACCTTTCCCCGTGACACTCATTACTGACTTCCCCAGCAAAACATTAGTACATAAATAATATAAATACTGTTCAAGAACTCATTTTTGACATACAATGATAATAATACCAACATGCATAACATACAACCAAAAACTCAAATACTTAACACCTCATAGCACTAATGTCCCCCTCCATTTTGTAAAATGGTACGTTCTGGCTATGCGCACTACCAGAACCCACCTCCAAAACACAGGCTCAGACAGGTAAGATCTCAAATGTGCTATAACATGCAAACTTACACAATAAAGAAATCATTTAAAACAAACAATGACTCTCTCTTATCCATCACAACATTAACACATTGAATACTTGATGTTGGGACTGTCTATCCACATATACATTATACTCAATACACCCATTCTGCAAGCAGCACACCAAATAAATTCAAACTAGCCCTAGGCTGGCACTCTAGTGATGATGAGATTAACCTGGTTCATCATCACATACCCCCCTCCTCAAGACAGCCACTCTTCAAGAGAGGCGTGACAAAAAATCTGCAATAATGTTCAATGTTCCAGCCCTATATTGGACTTTGAATTTAAAAGGTTGGAGGGAAAGATACCACCTTGTAATTCTTGCATTACTGTCTCTCATTTTATTAATCCATTGCAAAGCCCTATGATCAGTTTCGAGAACAAAGTCTTTGCCAATCAAATAATATTTTAACGTGTCCAAGGCCCATTTAATGGCCAGAGCTTCTTTTTCAACAGTTGAATAGTTAGTCTCACGAGGAAACAGCTTCCTGCTAATGTACTGTACTGGGTGTCGATCTTGCCCTTCACCCTGTAACAGTACTGCACCCAATCCCAGTCCAGATGCATCGGTTTGAACCACAAAAGGAAGGTCAAAGTTTGGGCTCTGAAGGACAGGATCTTTGCACAGACAAGCCTTTAGATCTTGAAAAGCTTGCTCACACTCTGAGGTCCACTTGACTTTTATGGGGCTACTCTTCCTTGTAAGATCAGTTAACGCTGCAGCTCTGCTAGCAAAATTAGGAACAAATCTCCTGTACCAACCCACCAAGCCCAGAAATGATCGAACACTCTTCTTCGTCGTTGGGGGTGCACACGACAAGATAGCATGCACTTTATCTACCTGAGGCCTGATTGATCCTCCTCCCACGACGTAGCCTAGATAAGAGACTTCTTGCTTGGCGATCTGGCATTTCTTGGCATTGACAACCAAACCTGCTTGTTGGATCTTATTGAACACTTCAGCAAGATGCTCCAGATGTTCTTCCCACGAATCGCTGAAAATGACAATGTCATCTATGTAAGCTGCTGCAAAACTGTCCACTCCTCTCAGCACCTGGTCCACCAAGCGCTGGAAGGTTGCTGCTGCCCCCTGCAGTCCAAAAGGCATAAATTTAAAATGATATAATCCAGAAGGAACACGGAACGCAGTCAATTCTTTAGCAGAGTCAGTCAGTGGCACTTGCCAATATCCTTTGCACAGGTCAAGAGTTGTTAAATATTTAGCTTTGCCCAGTCGTTCAATTAGCTCATCAACTCTTGGCATCGGGTATGGATCAAAAGCTGACACTGCATTAAGCTTCGAGAAGTCGACGCAGAACCGAAGTGAACCATCCTTTTTTGGTACAAGTACCACTGGACTACACCATTCGCTCCTAGATGGTTCTATGATGTCTAAATCAAGCATCACTTTCACTTCCTCTTTCAAAGCAGGAATCAGGCGGGCGGGCACTCTACAATGAGTCTGCCTAATAGGCTCTGTTGGCAGAAGGCGAATATCATGCTGTAGAAGATCCGTTTTTCCAGGCTGATCACTGAAGAGATTCTCTGGTACTCGCTTCAGGAACTCTTTCTGCTTTTTAGGTGTAAGATGATCTACTGCTGGAAAGGTAATGGATTTTTGATCCACTGGGAAGTATTGCTCCTCCAGTTCCTCTTCTTCATCCACCTTTCTTGCCCACAGCTGCTCTGACCATGAGCCTTTTCTCTCGTGCCACGGTCTTAAGAGGTTAATATGAAAAACTTGAGACTTCTTCCTGCGATCCGGTAGAGAGATCTCATAATTAGTAGCACTTAGTTTTCGTAACACTTCATATGGCCCCTGCCACTTTGCCAGTAATGAGCAGTCAGATGTGGGGAGGAGCAGTAGCACCTTCTGACCTGGACTTAACGTTCTCTTCCTGCTTGACTGATCGTACCATTGTTTTTGATGTTGTTGCGCCTTAGTCATGTTGACTCTTACCAACTCTGCCATCGAGTCCATCTTCTCCCTCATCTTAATGACATACGACAAGATATTGGTTTGCTCACTTGCATTGTCTCCTTCCCAGGCCTCCTTTAAGACATCTAAGGGTCCACGAACCTGACGTCCGTAGAGCAGTTCGAAGGGTGAGTAGCCTGTAGATGATTGTGGGACTTCTCTATAGGCAAACATCAAGTACGGCAACCACTGGTCCCAGTCTGCACCTGTATCAGACACAAACTTGCGCAACATTGTTTTCAATGTCTGATTGAATCGTTCTACCATACCGTCAGTCTGAGGATGATAAGGAGTGGTCTTAATAGGGTGTATACGCAACATTGAATATACTTGCTTAATTTGTCTAGATGTAAAGTTGGTCCCCTGGTCTGTAATTATCTCCTTGGGTAAGCCTACCCGTGAAAATAGCTGAACAAGGGCATTAACAACTTGTCTCGTCTTTGTGTTTTTAAGAGGAAAAACCTCTGGATATCTAGTAGCATAATCTGCAACAACCAGAATATACCGATTCCCTGTACTACTCTTTTCTAACGGACCCACTATATCCATAGCAATACGAGAAAACGGGATGTCAATAATAGGGAGACTCACTAGCGGTGCTCTATCGCCCTTTCTAGCTGGACTTACCAACTGACACTCTGGACAAGACTTACAAAAATCCATTACGTCCATATACAGCCTGGGCCAATAAAACCTACTAGCAATTCTGGCTAGCGTTTTCTGCTGGCCTAAATGCCCCGCCCACGGTACTGAATGACCCAACTGCAATACCTTCCATCTCATAGATTCAGGGACCACCAACCTCTCTCCCTCCTCGCTTACTAGATACAGCCTATCCTCTTTAATCACAAAATGATCTTTCTGCAGAAAAGCTGATACGGTGTTTCCCTTGTCTACCTTCTCAAACAAAGGTTTCAGGGTTTTGTCTTGCCTTTGCAGTTCCACTATATCATGAGGAAAGCATTCAATATCCTCTATATGAGGTTCAGGCAACTTTTCGACCATTTCTGTACCCTCAACTTTGTTCTGACGCCTCTCACGTCTTGATTTCCTAGTTTTAGTACCCCCACCAAAAGGTAAGTCTTGCAACAGCTGTTTACAGGTCTTATCATGCTTAGCCTGGGCTCTTGTTACCACCCTAGCTTCTGCTATCTCCCTGTCATTCTGTAAAAGATCTACAAGTACGGGCACATCTCTACCTAAAATAACTGGATAGGGCGCCTGGTCCATAACACCAACTGACAGATAATAAGCCTGACCACTTATTTCAATTACCACATCCGTTTTCGGGTATTCTTTTTCCTCACCATGAATACAGCGGACTCTCACTTTGTCCTGCCTCAATACGTTAGCTTCACCCAAACATTCAGTCCTTACCAACGTTTGGCTTGAACCCGAGTCAACTAAAGCTTTAAAGAATTTAGTCCCGATTTTTACCTCTATTACGGTGTCTGTATTCGACTCCACCTCCTTTAACCCCAAAGCAGATCTTGGTACATAACAAAGGCGGGTATTAGTAACTTTCTGTAAAGGGCAATCTGCTTTTTTATGCCCTGGCTGGCCACATCCATGACAAACAATCACAGCTTTACCCTTATACTGATTAACTGTACCCTGATGTTTACTAGTGTTCATACCAGAACTGATCTGTGATACACCGGTATTAGAACCCATATTGCTCAGACCACTACCCCAACCATCCCCAGACTTACCGGTTGGGCTGTTGTTATAGCTCCGCCATCGTCTTGGTTGATACACCGATCGTCTTGCAGCCATAAAGGTCTCTGCCATTTCTGCTGCTTGTTTAGATGAGGTAGGGTTATTCTGTCTCACCCATGTTCTTGTCTCTGGATTGAGTAACTTGAGGAACTGTTCTAGCACTATCTGGTCACCGATCTCCTCCTTTGTACGACTCTTAGGATCCATCCACTTCTCATACAAGTCTCTTAGTCTTACTTGCAGTTCTCTTGGGGTCTCCTCTTCTTGAGTGCTGTACGATCTGAAGCGTTGTCTATACATTTCAACATTGATTTCAAACTTGTCAAGAATAGCCTGTTTGACAAAGCCATAGTTTAATGAGTTGTCAGGCTCCATGGCCACATAAGCTGCCCTCGCCTTACCAGATAAGAGAGGTAACAAATGCAACACCCAGTCTTGTCTTGGCCATCTGCACGCTTGAGCAATACGTTCAAAAGTTGTTAGATAGTGTTCTATATCCTCGTCATGGGTCCAAGGAAGCATTCTCGGGTTTTGGAAACATGGCATTGCAGGTCCTTGTCCCTCAGTTGGATTCTCGCCCGCCGACGCAGATCCCTCATCCTGTAAGGGTTGTCGACCTGTATGAATGGTTGAAGGCCGATGCACAGCTGTATCTGCTGATGTAGCTGCTGGTACTGCTACCTGTGCCACTGACTGTCGTTGTTGTTGGTCTTGATGAACTTCCGACTGCAGTTGTGTAAACTGATGGTGAAGCACCTGCCATTTATGCTCTTGACGCTGCGCCTCTCTTTCCAAGCGATCCTCTCTTTGATGTTGCCTACGTAAAAACGTTTGCAGCATATCCATAAGTTGGTCAGTTGTGCTCCCAGTTACAACTTCACTTTGGTCTGGCATTGTGCCCGTAGCTTCGGACTCATCTGGAACTTTAGACTCATCCCTTGCCTTTGCTGCATCTTGCTTCTTTGGTGGCATTTTCGATTAACACCAACAGTTTCTCCTGCCACCAACTTGAAAAAGGGTTTGTTGCACCACCAAACATGCAGCCTTCCCATGTACTAGCCTCCTATTGGCCTGGAAACACCGCTGCCACCATGTGTCATGTAGAGAATTGTCGAGAGGCCTGGGAGAAGTTAGGAAGGCTCAGTACACAGGAGTGGTTTTCAAAAATGTTAGTGGTGGTTTATTTTAGAAGCTGGATTTCACAGCCGAAGGTGTGGTCTTCAAAGCACAAATAACAAAACAAAGTAACAAACACTTAATGTAACATACTGGTGCTAAAAACAAAAGAAAAATGCTGTGAGCAGCAAAAACTGGCACTAAACAATGCCTAGTGGCACATCCACAAAAATATTCAGCATGTCTCACCTCAGACAAGTTCAAGCGTTTGCACAGTGTACACAGGCTGCAACCTTCCTTAACCATACTCAGACAATGGCTTAAATATACCAGTTTCCCGCCAAACACTAGTGGGTTGAACCATTATCACGGGGTGGAACCTTTCCCCGTGACACTCATTACTGACTTCCCCAGCAAAACATTAGTACATAAATAATATAAATACTGTTCAAGAACTCATTTTTGACATACAATGATAATAATACCAACATGCATAACATACAACCAAAAACTCA
This sequence comes from Phoxinus phoxinus, assembly GCF_949152265.1. Taxonomy (NCBI): domain Eukaryota; kingdom Metazoa; phylum Chordata; class Actinopteri; order Cypriniformes; family Leuciscidae; genus Phoxinus; species Phoxinus phoxinus. Next base: position 25,132,958 of record NC_136896.1, on the reverse strand, counting down.
AATACTTAACACCTCATAGCACTAATGTCCCCCTCCATTTTGTAAAATGGTACGTTCTGGCTATGCGCACTACCAGAACCCACCTCCAAAACACAGGCTCAGACAGGTAAGATCTCAAATGTGCTATAACATGCAAACTTACACAATAAAGAAATCATTTAAAACAAACAATGACTCTCTCTTATCCATCACAACATTAACACATTGAATACTTGATGTTGGGACTGTCTATCCACATATACATTATACTCAATACACCCATTCTGCAAGCAGCACACCAAATAAATTCAAACTAGCCCTAGGCTGGCACTCTAGTGATGATGAGATTAACCTGGTTCATCATCACACATGCCCAGACCCAATCCCCATTCAGTAATGTAGCCCACAGAGAATAATGAGTGTAAGTCACAAGTGTGTAGTCGTCTCTTCCAGTAATGCACACCATAACAGCACTCCTGTTTTCTCTTTCTCGCTGGCTGGCCTCACACACAGAGCCTCAATTGTTGCAATTATGCCAAACAGATTCCTGGACTCCAGCCTCTCCTCTATCCATCCCTGGATCAGGCTGCACTGTGGAAAAAAATCCATGAAGGAGAAAAGAGGCCAGGACAGGATGTGAGCAAGCCAGCTCATCACACTCCAGCAAGCAAACAACGCAAGGTTCCCAAGCACTTCGGAGGTCAGACTTTGAATTTTTAAAAGGAGGCGTGTTTTTGATTCCAGAACAAGATGGTGTGTTGGAGTGTGTGAGAGTCCCGTGAGAGTCACAGCAGCAGATCTGGGACTGAGGAATACTCCTTTTTGAGGACATTTCTCAGCTGTAAGAGGAACTGTAGAGAAGAAGAAATACCTGCTTCCTCCTGACACGCTTGTGGTGTGTAAATTGTTAAATGTGAGAGTCTGCTGTCCGTGACCATAGCACCATAATCTCATTTTCACTCTGTAGTGAGTTGTCTCATGGTCAAATGTTTAAATAAGCTCTAAAGTAGCAGCATAACTAAATCTCATAAGTGACTGATACTCAGAGCCGATCCTGACCTCCCTGGGACCATAAGCACAATTCTGTTAAGGGGCCCTCCTGGCAGAAATAGACATTGTTACTAGAAAAAGTACATTCTTAATATTAAGATTTCACATTTGAAATAGTACAAATTTAATTATTGATATCAAAAATGCACCCTGTGAATGAATAAAAGCTAAAATGGCTTGCCATAGCATGTCACTGTATTTTAAATGATAAAAGCAATACTTGATAATTATTTTTTACTGAGGCATGTGCATGCATATTGGCCGGTATGTCCAGCCAATCAACATTTTAAATGCAATATAGCCAATAAATCAATAAATCAATAAATCAATAAATCAATAGTCAATGTCAATACATTGCTTTCCATCTTGCTTTATTGCAGAGTTGTAACTAAACTGACTTGGAGACTAGATAATCTAGTTTAATAATATGTTTTAAAAGTATGTGCGTCTATAATGAGGAGGAGTGCCATCACGCCCCCACTGCTCCCCACAGGTGTTTTGCTGTAAAGTGCATGTTTCATTTTGTGCATGCGCATATGAAAGCACGACACAGTTATCTTTTTTGAGCCGCAGTTTATAAACAAATACTGTTGCCCTTTGTCGTTTATCAAACGTAATAAATAGTTGTATTTCACTCTCATTTTTTTTTCTGTCATGCACAAAGTCACAGAACAGCCCTGGAAGTGGCCGGCATTAGCAAGCGAGACACAGAAAGACCAAAAGATGCACTGCCCAGCTGTGTTAGACAGACTAGAGAGATGCACATCAACTTAACTGTACTGTTCTTTGCTGACATCAAACTTGGAGAGGAGAGAACACAAGTCTACCTGATTGCTGTTCCCGCAATTCACTCTCATGGTGTTTTTTTCCTCTCTTTTCTTGACCAGAAGGATAGTTCCGCTTATTTTTCTCATAGATGTTGTAGTGTAGCTATAGGTCTGATTGGCTCTGCTGATAATCGAACACCCGTCACTCGGACAGCAACATGCATGTGCCCCACACAAATAGCGCTAGAGAGATTTTTTTGCACCACCATGGCAGACGTTGACCCGACCGTAGAGATGACAGTATAGCAGCCCTTGTGGCAATGCTGAAAATTACTTAACAGTCTTAAAGGTGCGGTCACATTAGCAATGCAGTTTTGTGTCCATTGTTAGTATGCGGAGATGAATGAAGCACTGCTCACTCAGAAATCACTTCAAACCAAGCAGCTTTAGGTAGATAAACACGGCTAATTCGGTTGTCCAACCTCAACATGTGTGAAATCTGCGTGGGGAAATTTTTCGCCCTTACGCAAAACTCCAGATTGCAAGGATTCCTAATGGAGTGGTTGGAATTTGCCTGTGAAATTTCACCAAGCAGTTGTAAATGGACCACACCTTTACATTAGCAATGTCGCACAGCTAAAGGCTTAAGGCCTGTTCACACCAAGAACGATAACTATAAAGATAACTATATTAGCATCCACACCAGCGGATGACATCGTTTATTCTAAACACGTGCTGCCGTTCTGTTTCTACCGCTTTACATGCTCAAGCTCTTTACAGTGGGATGGATTCTGATTGGCTGTCAATGTTTTTATCATTCATCAGCTGGAAAAATCATTCTGAAAGTGGCTCCTACAATATTGGGCATCGATATTATAGTTGTGGTGTGAACTCTGCTATTATTTTATGTTTACTCCGAAGTTATGTTTTAATATAATATACTTATATATATATATATATATATTGACATTTATTCACATATGAAATGATATAAGAATGTGATTCTAGCTTCTACAGATTCGAATCGTTTCACAAATTTCAAAAATCTATTTTTTTAATGTTTGTTAATAATGTGATGTTTTTGGAAAAAAGAAGGCGCCTGACAGTTTAGAGCGCACAGGCTTCCAGCGGGGGAAGCATTATGAATGAAGCAGTTCCTATTTTAATATATTAACGACTAGAAAATAGCTTTATATAATGTAGTATATGATTTTCATGCAATCTTGTTGCCTCTTATGTGTACAGGAACTGAGAAGAGCGTTCAATGTGGACATGCAAGCGGTTTTTGTGGTAACGAACAATACCTGCTTGTAAAAGCAAATGAACATGCGGCGGTAGTGTCTCAGTCTCCAGGTGTTTAATTTATACTTTTTTTTAAATAACTCCCGAACAATCAGCACTAACAGTAGCTGTTCAGTTTGTCTACTGCTGCTCTCCTTCTAATCTCTATTAACCCATTGTAATAAATGTCACATTTAGCTGTGCTTTTAACATATCAGGGCTCAACGCTAAGGTTTTTTTCTACTGGTTCAGATTTTGACTTGCCCTGCCAAAATGCATTTTGTTTTTGACACATGTAACCTTGTAAACAGTGCTTAAAGATTACTAGCGCAGCCAGAGGAGGACAGAAAAAAACTAATGCTGTGTTAATTGCGTAAAATATTTTGAACAAGTTAAACTGAAAAAAATTAATCGCAAAATTGACCAGTTAATTTTGAGAGCCCTAGAAATAATACATTTGCTGTGATCAACAGTTATTAGACATATGACAAAAAGAGTTGCCTACCACTGCAGTTTGCTTTGGGAAATACTAACTGGAAACTTGTGTAATACTGAGATTTTAGGGGAATCTAGAGGAACGCAGGCAGTCGGCATGCAGCGAGGTACCTTAAAAGGTAGCATATTTGTTCTGCTTACTAAAACAACCTTTTAATCACAAGCACAGATATGATACCTACAAATGTTGTCAAGTTTTGGAAAACGGCTTATATCTTCATATCCCATCATATTATTAATATATTTGCAACATTTACTGTAAACACATTTATTTTCTTTTTCTACTTCCTGCAGAGATTAACCACAAGCATCCCCATAGATTAGTCCAAATCACATACGAAAATGTGAACGCTGAAAGCACACACAGTAAACTACACCACTGCAGTAGTCACAAAACAAGGACCCGTTTCATTATTCCCCTCAAAAATATCACAACAATTTCCCCCACACACAATACGCCTAGGTTTGGGATCAGGGCGATGATATGAGAGCGACGATAATTTGCTGGCAGATGGCCTTTCATTATCCGTCATGCAGGATGGAGGTGAGCCCGCAACACTGGGGATAAAACATGTCGTGAATATGAATCCAGCAGTGGAGAGCATCTCCTCCCATCTGTCATGTGTGTTTGTTTTCAGAGCCTGTCTCTCTGCCACTGTGTGTTTTATCTAAGCTAGAATAATTAAGCTGTTTATGAGAGTGGCTGAGCACAGAACAATAGAAGAGGCTGTTTGTTGTCCTTATTAGTGCTCTGAGCATAAAGCGCCCATGGAGGCAAACTCCTATAGCTGACCAGCTTGTATACCCATCCACCCAGCAGCATCCATTAGTGGAAGCTGGAGGGAACGTATTCTGATGGCGGGTGAATACTAGCAAAGGATTTCGAGGAAAACAAGGGAAGGACAAACAACCAGAAGGGTATACAAAAGGAATCGCCGGTGCAGCACAGATGTCTTCTTAAAAAATAACTTATTAAAGGTGCACAACAATGACTAACGTTTCGATGCAAAGTTACATCTTCATCAGACCAGAAGGGTATAGTTTAACCAAAATAAACCAGAATATTCATCTCCGAAGACAAGATTGATAAACTGACAAGGCTATTACAGATCCCTACATGGGCAGAGATGTGAGAGGGGTCAGCAGACTAAAGTAACATGTAATAGAGAATGCAAAGCAAATGAGACCAACAGTGCATCCGAAATTGCCTACTATTTGAGTAGGTACTACATACTTACTTTGTGACCGTTTCGCCTACTTTTTTTCAAATACTATGTATTCGGACATACTACTCTTTTGGCGTACTGTTTTCTCATGCTATATAGTAGCTAGGGAAGTATTCGATTTCGGACGCATCGCGAGAGACTCTCACCTGATAGGGCTGAAAGGCTCCTTCATCCGTCAGGAAGTCCAAGTGTCTGTCAGAGAAGAACTCGATGGCTGTGATGGACCCAAAGACTGTCTTCCCCACCAGAGGCTTGAACGTCTGTAATGACAAAAAAACACTCAGGTTAGTCAATGCTCTGGGCTTCAGGAGCTAAAAAAAGAAAGAGCGTCATGCATGACAGCTCAAACAGAACAAGAATAAGTTTGATGCATGCCTTTTCACATTCAACCAACCTAAACAGCACATAATCACACGGTGTTTAATGCTGGGTGAATGGTCTTTTATACCCCAAGTTAAACAACATTTCACATCATTTTGAATGGATGGTCATCAGCAGCACCATGTTTACTCTGGAGCTACTGCTGTGAATTTGCTGGAATGTAAAAGGGATCTGTTTACCAACATGCAACCAATCATACACTAACCTCAGTGCATACCTCAATAAATATTCACATGCTTTGTAGAGTCAGAGAAACTTTCATGTGCTCTGTTTTAGTTTCAGCATCCGAGGAAACCGCTAAAAATGAGGAACCGTGACAGAAAACACACCTACGGGTTTCTATTTTTTGATTCAAACAATGGTATTACAACAACAAAAGTACAGTGTGAGTTCTTGAAACCTGTGTACCTAGAATTAATTGCTAACCCAAGTAAAGCATAAACAATATGATACAATAGAACGAATGATTATGTAAACCTAAGGTTAAAAATGAACCATTTCAAGTGAGAAATACCCATTTGTTTTCCTTCTGGGTGTTCTTCCTGCCAATGAACCAATAAACAAGGTGCTCTTTTTTAAACCAAATCTTTTTTAAGACCTGCACAAATAAACTGTTAACATTTAACAATAAGGTCCCTTTTGTTAACAGTGATTGCATTAGCTACATGAACTAACAATGAGCGATGTGATTTTTAAAGCATTTATTCATCTTTGTTAATGTTATTTAGTAAAAATATAATTGTTCATTGTTTCAAGTTAGTTTAGTTTAATGTTACTTCACAGTGCATTAACTAATGTTAAATACAAACTTTGATTTTAAACATGCATTGGTAAATGTTGAAATTAACATTGACAAAAATTAATAAATGCAGTAAACATTGTTAGTTTGCATTAATGTAGTTAACTAAATGTTAACAAATGAAACCTCATTGTAAAGTTTTACCAATAAAATGGTATCCATACCATATCCATAATATTTCTCAGATTCTAACTGGGGCTCACATTCAACTGCAAAACTGGCTAACTGCAAGCTTAAAATATATATACAGTATGTATGGAAATTGGAATATGTACTAAATAATATATCAAAACATACAAATTAGAAGTCAGTCAATCTTAGATTTTGCTGATATGATAATAATGTCTTTAAACAAAGGCAATGAACAGACTACACTAGAGCCAATACAAGTAAAATCTATATTGTGAATATGTTGAATAGATTTGATAGTCTTGTTAGATTTGAAGCCACAAGAGTATCCAGAAAAGATGCAGGACTTTTGATTTTCAACAAGCCCAAACTATACTGGGACTTTTATTTTGAAATGTCTTTGCTTTACTACTTGTAGGTGATCATTCAAAAAGACGAGGGAGATAAAACATGCATTCTTACAACCATCTGCAACATATTACAACATAAACACCATTAAGTAAACATTGCTATTATTCATCAACAGTAGATCATTAGCAATCGCTCGGCATGACTTTGGCAGTATTCTTTGGTTGCGAACCGTTCTGAAACCAAGAGCCTGTAGAACATGCAACAGCACTGCATTTTTAATTTAAACGTGTACCACCCGCATTTATTAAATGAAATCATTGTCTTTGGAAGTTTAATAATCACATTTGCCTGTATCGCAATTCCTATTTTTCTGGCCCCATATTCAACATTTATTAAAATTATAATAACACATTTTAAAGACCCACAGGAAACCTGAATACAAAAGGAACAACAGATGCATTTGTGTGAACTAAACTTTGCATGTTTGGGCACTGAGAGAATGTTCTCACGGCGCAGTAAACATCTGCAGCTTCACCTTAGATCAGAGGTCTTTCCTGAGACTCTAATTGAATCAGAAGGCTAAATTGGCACTAGTATGACTACACAAGAGCTGGACTGAGTGGACAGTAATTGGATTCATTACAAGCCCAACCTCACAGTAGACTGCAGTTGAGCGTGTGTGTGTGTGCGTGTGTGTGTGTGTGTGCGCGCGTGTGTGTGTGTGTGTGTGTGTGTGTGTGTGTGTGTGTGTGTGTGTGTGTGTGTAAATGGCATGCCATCTGGTCGAAGTCTTCATACTACACACAGACATGACAGTCATGAGACTAGCTGCACATGATCAGCATCACAAGCCATTCTTCATGTCTGCTGGGAAGGGAACACATCTATGAACACAGTGTGCTGTGCAACTCTAAACACTAAGTACCAGGAGCTTATGGATTTAGATGTCATTTTAGTTTCTCGTTTACGACATTCCTATAATTCCTACAAGCATAACTGGAGGTCATTAACAAGTTAAGATTGTATTCGTGTAAGAAAAAGAAAAAAGGCATTTGTGACATTTGGACTGCATTCTCACCAATTTGTTTCCAGTGTAGTTGCTTTTTTTAAATTTAGAGTTAAAGGAGCCATCTTTAAATAAATAATGTAACCCCTGAATAATTTAACAGTATTAAATAAAAAACTGCACACACTGCATCTTATACAAGTGTGTGCATGTGATCTTAATCCATGCTGAACTTTTGGCTTCGCAACCGACCATTTCTATTTCTATCAACAGAGGTCAGATAGACATGCCCATGTCTGGCTGCCTCCAAAACAACACTTAGAAGTGAAACTTAACCACACTGACCAACAGGAAGAGTTTTTAGACCAGTAAACACTAAGCGTCTGACCACCTTTCTCTGTGATCGTGCAGTCTAGCTGAATAATTCTGATTGTGTCAGATTTGAGCTCAGACAGTCTGTATTGGCTTGCATGTCTCTCGCTGAACCTGATCCTGCAGCAGCAGCAGGGGAAAGACTAGCTGTAGATTTACACTACCAAAATAAACCTTTCATCAGCCCCACAAGCAGTCAAGTGAACTGCTACTGAATTTGACTTCTATATGGAGAACTGACCTACTATTAAAACCCAACTGAAAGATTTGCTGCACATAGTTAATGGTTAATGCTAGTTTTAAGGCATCCAAATATATCTTTCAGCTGATGGATGGCACAATGAATTTGCAATTCGTTTAATAAAATGAAAAATTATTATGCATAAAATATTTTTGCATTTAAGTAACCATTTTATAATTAGTCAATGCTAAGGCTGTGTCGATACCATCACAAACTTATATAATTGTAATTCTTTTTCCTTAACATGTCAGATTTTTGCACCAATTTTTCATTTATTTGTGTGCAGAATCATGTAATTTCCTACAGTTTCATTAAACCTCGAAAACCTTTGGCAACCCACATTTTGGATGCGAACCTACTAAGAGATATAAACCAAACCCACAGTTGAAGCATGATACAGTATATGCTTGAAACAAGCTACTTTTACATGTAACCTAATAATCTGTTCATGATCAGATTGATGGATCAATCAAACTGATATCCTTCATATAAACAACTCAATCAATCCGACTGAAACTATTGTGAAATTTCGATCCAATTGAATTATCCTTGAATCTGACAACTCTCAATCAGATAAATACGTTTCTTTAAGTCTTACGAACTGGTCAGTGGAGGTGACAATAGTAGCTACCCATAAAAAAGCTTTTTTGACATCTTTATATAGACATGTCATCAAAACTAAAACTGCAACTATGTTTGCGGTAGTTCTGGTGACACTTGCCCTGAAAATGTGTTCAGGATAGATGAACATAGAATACACATGTTAACGAAAATGCCAATTGGACTGCAAAGTTTAGGGTACGTAAGCAACATTTTCAGAATCTGAAACTGGATTGGATTCATTCAGATTGAGGAAAATTTGTGCATGCAAAACATACCTAGTCTGTGTTATATTGAGCAGTAGTTGCCAATACCTAGCTTTACTCATAGTTGAGTATCTCAATCTTATTCTGAATTTTATTGACTAGAAATGAAGCGTGAATTTATCAGACTTGTAGTATAGAGCTCTGCTGCTGTTGTCTACCTCCTCTTCGGCGTATAGGGAGTTGAATCAAGGCTACAGGAACACGAGCCGTTTCTAGGACAGATAAATATAGCAACAGCAGATCTACATCTCTTAAAGGAAAACCAAGCTTTGTTGTTCTAATAAAAACACACAACATAGACCTCGGGAAAATGCACACTTGATACAGTGAGAGAAGAAATGTAAAAACATCCAACAGTAAGAAAAATACAGAGTCCTCTGAGCAGTTCTGCAGGTGCAGCCTACGTTTTACTCAATGATTTCTCAAAACAAGTATGTGATTTAAAATCTGGACGGCCTCTGGAATCAATCAGTCTATTGCTGAAAGCCAAATGAAACATTCAACATTACCACAACTGCTGCAATTTGCACTTTACAGCCAGAGGATTTCATCAGAAACCAGATATCACCCCTGCGACACCTCCGCACACAAACACAGAAGCGCAAAAGCACTTTCTTGAGCGATTGCAACTGGGTCACATCTGCCACTTGTCATTAGGGAGTTACCTCTCATCACAATCAAGCTGGCAAACAGACAATAATTGCCAAGCATCTCCAGAATACACCTGAGTGGATCCATGATACACACACACAGCCGCACACATGGAAACACACACAATACATGTCTCCCCTTCCCTCTGCAAGAACAAAAAGAGGCCAATGAAAGGAGGGGCTCTTTCAGAGAAAGCACAGCCTGGCCGTGGCAGACAAACCATCTCCGAAATACGGTCCTCGTCTGGGCGCTGCGCGGCGGGCCGTAATTCAGCTATGAATATTTGATAAGGCTGAGTGCACAGGAATGTGCATGGAGCCGTGAGGGGGGTTCATGCATAGAATAGTGTGCTGGAGGCTGGGACGCTCCAGGACGATCTGATGAAGGTCATGAAGGAACGCCGACTGCGTTTACATGCACGTGTGGGATCTCACAGCGAAGTAGTCATTAACAGTGACGGACTCTGTCTTTCTCTGAACACATAAATACATCTCTCTGTTGTCTCTTTTTCACTGACGCAAGCCCTCAAATCATGTGAAAATTGCCAAAATGGTGGGCAGCAAATTTCACACAATCTGCAAAAACAGTTGTAGCAGACCGCAGTTACAGTGTAAAAAAGTTTTTTCTAAGCAAGGTTATTAGAGTACGTTTTGCCAGAAAATACCATTGCAGTTTTTCTACATCAAAATGTCATGCATAATTCAATGTGGTACTTGCCGTTTCTTTGTAATTATTTGTGAAATTCACTAACCGTTTTTGAAGGAAAATTGTTTAAAAGTAAATCCTAGATACATTTTTTGTGTATTCTGCAGACTGCTTAAATCACCACATGCACTTCATGTAATGTTACGACCACAAATAGCACCATAAATGAATAACAACGGTAACTAATTCAGTTCTCACGTTCCCGTATGTTCAAAACAAGTGTGCCACTTGCTGCGCAGTAATTTATGTATACAGCCTACTATCTTTAGTGCCTTCTAAAAGTGTCATAGTGGGACCTCACTATGTAGTTAGTATGTTTACTTTACTAAGTGGCATCTTAAGTTATGTCGATTTTTATTTTTTAATTAACGAGGCAATAATAATAGGTTCAAATAATGTATCAAAAGCAAGTCCAGGTTGCTCATTATTATTTATGTAATTATGATGTAACAATGTCTCCTTAAAATGAAGTGTAATCAAATGCACTGCCATTTGTCAATGTGGTTCTGCACGAACGTGTAATTGTAGGCCACTGTTTAGGCCAAATATCTGATGATCTGCAAAAACAGTTGCAGCAGACAGCAGTTATCCCGCAGACTGCTTAAATCACCACACACACACCCTTCACGTAACGGTAAGACCACAAATGGCATCACGTTCCCAATTTGCATATGAGCAGGCTTGAGCCTGCATGAAATATCTAACATGGCTTGATGGTAACTGTGGCTAGCAGGACGAGGTCGAGGGACGTGAGAGAACGGCGCGAGACCGGTGGCGTGATTACTGATGAGCGACACCTGCGCGACGCACCGGTCTCGTATCTCTCACGGAGGAGCGGAAGCATTAAAGGAGGAGCGACGACAGTGGAGATCAAGAGAGGAACAGGCCTGATTTTATATTGTGTTTTATTTCTGTTTTGTGTGGCCAGCAGTCGTCCGCGAGGGGCTGCTGGCTTATACTTTCATTTTTGTATTTGTTTATTTATTTATTAAAGTGTTGAATGTTCACCGGTTCCCGCATCCTCCTTCCCATAACAACATAGAGAAATGACATCATACTGAATGATAGTGGTTTAGAAGAAACAAGCCCTTTAGTGAGGTTACTCAGTCAGTCATGTCCTGAGGTGTCAGTAACCCCTCATCTGCTGAGAAAAGTAGATTGCTCCCATTATTAATGACTAAGCTGCCTACACTGCAACTGTGCGATGAACACACTGACACTGATCTAGATTTGTTGCATCATAAAGCTCGCCGGCAGAGTTTTTGAACTCCAGCAGACGACAGATCTGTTGTGGAGAGAGACGCCATATCCAATGTTCCATAAACACCCGGAGTGTTTGCAGGGGGATATTTTCCCCTCAGCATGTCTCAATCACAACTGTTACTAATTCAGTCTCATGTCTCTGAGAGACTATGTTCAAAATACACTACAAGTATGCAGCTTACTATGCAGTATCTAATGTATACTGCCAACTAAATGTGTCACATGACCTCACTATGTAGCATGTTTATTTTACTAAATACATCCCAAGTGACAATGTATTTAAATAAACCAATTTTGTGTAAAAATGAACTGCCATCTATCGATGTACGTCAACATGACTGTCTGACCAATACTTCAGTCAGTTCTATTCAGTAATTTCCATACCTGTCCTGTCCAACAAACAGAATCCATTATGCAGGATTTTCTCTGTCAAAATATCTTGTGTATGCATTTCAATGTTTACGCTTCTTTTTTTGTTCTTTGTCTGTCTTTCTGTGGCTGCATCTTTGGCCTTACAGAGACTGATTCCTCCAGTTTCATAGTCTAATTTTCACTCAACAACAACACAACGCTACTGGCGTATCTACAGAGGCAGGAGTCAATGAGCGTGAGGATTCTCTCGTGAAACTAAATGCACTTTACCTCTTTTAATTTCAATAAGAACGTTAGTCAAGTGATACATTAGTCAAAGTTAAATTGTGGTTGGTATCCCTTCTGCTTAATTTGTCTTACTGGAAATGGAAGGTACATGCAGTTTTTTACTGCACATTTTGGTATTCCATATGTATTTGTATACCGCTAGTAGTAGTTTAGTAGTTTAGCAGTATGACATTGCGAACGCACCCAGAGACAGAGAGCGAGCCGTACTATTCCAAGTAATATTGCAGTACACAAGATTTACAACCTCACCGCAGAACTTCATCCCCTTAAAACAGTGAAACTGAGCAGAGGGTTGGGAGACCCGGCCAAGTCAGCTCTAACGACCAACTCCAGTTCAATGGTCACTTCCTGCCTAATGTGTTTCTAAGGAGAAGCACAAAGCTGGCAGTATGTGTGTGTTCTGCTCCAGAGAAAGCTGCACATTCCCTCTGACATCCTAAGAAAAGACAGACTCATGAGAAACCACCACACACTGCAGAGAAAAACACATCCCAACAGGAGGAACGGTACTTTCCCACTTTTGCCTGACATATCAACCTCACATAGACACACACACACAATAATTGAAACCCAGCCAACATTCCCTCATAACATCCAATAATAGCGCAAACACACTTTTATCATTTCAACCAATCTGAACGACAGACCTGATCAAAACAAAGAATAGACAGGAATTGAAAACAGAAAAAGAAAACTGTGCCATCATTTTTACTCACCCTCATATTGTTACAAACCCATATGACTTTTGGTTTGAAAATGACTGTTCTGCAACAAGACTCTCTCATTACTGTTTACCAAGTCTTCTGAAGCCATTACCTTTATGTAGGAACAGACTGAAATTTAAGTTGTATGTCCCACTTTCATGGTGTACTTTGACCTACTTGTGGTCTCCCTCCACTTTCCTTGCATGGAAAAGAGCACTCAGAATATTCCTCAAAACATTGCCCTTGGTGTTCCACAGAAGAAATAAAGTCATACAGGTTTGGAACAAAATGATGTTGAGTAAACAATGACCATTTTCGTTTTTTTTGGGTGAACTATCCTTCTAAAATGACTGTTCTGGAACAAGACTCTCTCTAGTCCTCTCTCTCTCTCTCTCTCTCTCTCTCTCTCTCTCTCTCTCTCTCTCTCTCTCTCTCTCTCTAGTCCTCTCTCTCTCTCGGATGCGAGAGCCATAATTAGAAACAGCCGCACTATGCACAGTGCTGCATTGAAGGAGCTGTTTGCTAAATGGGTCATAGTGCAACCCTGCCCTTCCTCCCTCAAACACACACATACATACACCGTTTCAGGCAGTACACTTCTCAGTGGATCAAGCAGATTAAATGCCCCTCCAGACTTTGCCCCAGAGAGAGAGAACAGGAAGATATAATCAGCTTACTTCGCTGGAATGAACGAACAGGCCTGTCAAAACACAAGACACCTCCGCCTGCTATCACCCTAACTGACACTAGACGACCCCTGTCCAACAACCAGCCAAAAACAGGCACATCATCCATCCCAGTCTTAAAAAAGCGGGGGCTTTCCACACAGCTGCAGTTCTATCCGACACCCACGTCTGTCTGGGCCGCTCACGTGTCTTTCGCACTACTGCTCTAATAAGCATACAACCAGGAAAAATCCCCTGCAACTTTAATTCTCAGTTCTGCCAGTAAACTCTGATATACTTGGGTCTGTCCTTGATTGATTTTTGTGCACAAGAGAAAAGGCTTGTAGCTTTTGCAAGGCTCCAAAAGGCGCTTGTGCTTTCAACCAGTTAAGTTAGCGCCCTGTAGCTGTAGACACAATAACACAATTGACTGCACACAAGCAGATGGTTGATAAACATCCTGTTAGACGAAGACATGAATGATCCAACACGCCCTAATGTAACCGGCTCAACATGAAACATTTACCTCAATGTCTTCAGGCTATACAGTCTCAAAGTCGTAAAAAGGCTTATCTATGGAAAACAAGAGATTGTTTACCTCTCCGCTGGTCTTGAGGATGAGCCCAAGCCAAAAGTGGAGCCCGGTCAGTGGACATGCGCCGCTCAAGTTAAAGAAACTCGAGTGGGACTCAGATGAGTGAGAGAAAAAGAGGAAGAAAAACAAAACAAACAAGCACAAGTTTCTCTCAAAGGCGTCTCGTGGTCTTTAAAAGAAGAGGCGTGCTTTGAAAAGAGACCTTCCCTGCTCAGACGCTAACCACATGTCAGACATTTTATGTGGCTGACAGGAAACACAGAATGAGAGAAAAGCCTCCGCTGCCGCAGAGCTCAAAGAAACAGGGCGAGGAGGACTAAAAAGTGAAACGGACCGTTCGTTCGCTCACACGCTCCCTCGTCTGCTCGTCTCTCTGTATCTGAGCACCAGACTGTTAGCGAGTCTGTCGTCAGCGGTGCCAGAGAACAAGTCCGATCCGTTCAGTGAGCGATGTTTCTCGGCCTGCCTGAGTCTGGAACTGGGTCAGGCAGCCTGCTTCCTCCAGAGCCCGGTTACACAAGCGGTTAACACACACAAACACACTCCGCCACTGCAGCGATCAGGAAGCTCTTGAGAGCCACGTACTGAAAGAACAAGCACGCACAGGCTGCTATTGTATTTTCCCCCTCGTCATGGATTTTTGGTTTGCTGTTGCGCAGACGAGTTTTTCAGTGGCTGTTTGTGTGGTGAGAAAATCAGTGTGGCACTGTAGAGAGTGAAATGAAAGAATCTGAGAGAGAGAGAGAGTGAGCGAGGAACAGAGAGGGTGGGGGTGGCATGGAGGCGAGTGTAAACCATGAAAAGGGCGTTGCTATGTACAATGTAACTAATCTGTCTGCCATCACAGGTGGCAGAGCCGCGCCACAGAATGACTCACCCCGATGAGCAGGCCACTGGTGCGCACACAAACACACACACACACACATATAAGAATTAAAGGGATAGTTCACCCAAAAATTACAATTCTGTCATGTCGTTCCAAACCGTATGACTTTCTGTGGAACACAGAAGTAGATCTTTGGCTGAAAGTCCTGGCTTCTTTTTGCCATACAATTGAAGTGAATGTGATCAGACGCTCTTTAGCTCCAAAAATGACAATAAAAACCCTGAAAGAAGCTCATATTACCCATGAGCGATATAAGTCTTCAGAAGTCACCCGGTACTGTAGTTTCATGTGAGGAAAAGTGTTGATAAGTCATGCAACAACCCATAGAGTCACTGACATCAAATCTTGCACAAAGCAACTTAACATACCATAAGCCAACCACAGAGAAACACAAGCAACCGCCACAACCGCAATGCTTGTTTTTTATTGTCTATGTATTGAATGTTAAATTCAATGTTGTTAAGTTAATAAAAAGTTTCATTACTGAATGAATCAGCTTTCTTGTGTTTATATAGCCCTGTTTTTCAGTTGTTCTTGGTCAATTCTCATTTACGCATTTGTGGTTTGCGTTATTCTCCTGCCTGTTGATTCAGAATGTTTGGATTATTAATAAAGCCTGTTTTGCTTTTGACTACAGAAAATGAAGTATACCTGGGTCTTTAAGTTTCAGCCTGGTCCTCCTCACACAAAAAAACATAGTATGACAGTTACCAGTTAGAGTATAGCCTAACTGTTATACCGACAGTTATAGTACAGGTAGTCTCGCGTAGCCATAGCAGCTTTCTTTGGCCAAGGCCCGCCCATAAGGCCGTTTGACCGACATGTCAAACAACCAATTACAGTTTGTTTCGTTCAGTGTCACGTTTCGGGGCGTGGAAATGTCCCCACAACAACAGACTGGCGTGCAACAAGTCTCCACTAAGTGCCTGAAACAAAACTCCTGGACATCTCTTAAAGAGTCTATGCCGTGAACCTCGCATACTTTTGAGAATCCTACGTTTAGCTGATCTTGATAAATGCTCATTGTCACTCATGTAAACACAACAGTTTTTCTTCCGTGATCACACGTCTGCGCTTTGTTTCCCGGCGGACCGAAAATAAACGCGACACTCGCGCCCTCCGGAAATCCAATAAAATTCAACCAATCAGATGACGACTTCGACATTCCTGAAGTGTTTCCAGTTAAGTGTACCATATGCATCAGACGTTTAGCCAACGTTCTGTGGGCGTGACGTCTGAGGCTGAGACTATAGTACAGGTGGTTTCGAGTGAGAAAAAGACTTGTATAAAAATGTCTCAATCACTGAAAAAACAATGTAAATCTTGCCATCATATACTTTGCGCTTGTGTATATTTAGACGTGACAACCAATGAAATTTGCTATCACTGACATCATCTCTTGCACAATGTATCTTTGTATATTTGAATAAAAATTTGATTTATAGGTTTCAACCTTTTCCTCACCCAAATTCAGCATGACAGAAGACTTGAAATATGGCACACAACTCACATGGGCTACTGCTATAGCATATTAGTTTGTTTTTATTATACAATATTTGATTTATGATTTTTCACTTTTATTCATAGTAACCAAAATATAAAGAGAAAAAAACTAATACGAAAAAATCATTGTATATCAAATGGACTGCTTGATGTCTCAACAAACCATTTTAAATGACAATTTGGGAGCTTTGGGTCTTTAATGTCATCTGTCCCTATTCAGCCCGGACATTCAGCATAGCTTCTCTTTTTGTGTTCCACAAAAAGTCATAGCGGTGACAAGAGGGTAGGCACGTAAATGGGATGTGAACTATCCCTTTAAAGAGCTCATAAAGCTTAGTAAGCAAGGCCATGGACACGCTTCCTCCTCGTGGGTCCAGGCGACTTTCTCAGCAGCTCGGTATTCAAACGGTCATGCTGGGCTGAAATACAAGCCCGCTGAACCCCATTAGTCACCGGACGCACTTTCAGAGAGGACACAATAATACACATAAATTAAAATGAAGGGACAGGCATTTGGCTCGCAGGTAGGATGTCCTTGGCTCAGACGTGGAGTGTAATACAGTATAGGATTAAAGGGAAGTGTGTGTGCCCACTAGAGCGCATGAGTGAGGGTGGGTTTCCTTACACTCCAGTGGCTGTGCCCACCTCAAGGGCAGGACACCATGTTCAGTCTCCTGAATCGAAGACAGGAACTGTGAGAAAATAACAGCTCTGTTTGTCCTACAGATACAGGCACAATGATAATGCTTAAGACACAAATAATGAAGACACAAGCTTTTAAAGACAACAGTGTCCATGTCCATTTTATGGAGACAAAATGGATCCTTTGAAAATTAAATTAAATAAAAAATGTACGATGTTATTCCAAACTTGTATGATGTTCTTACCTCTGTGGAAAATATATTTTGAAGAATGGTGGTAACCAAACCATTGTTTTGATGAACAATAACTTCCATTTGTATGGAAAAAAACAGACATTTCAAAATATCTTTATCATCAAAATATCTATTCTTTGTGTTCCACAGACAAAAGAAAGTCAACCAGGTTTGAAATGACACCAGAGTGAGGAAATTATGACAATTATGCCAATTTAAGTCATTATAAATGGCTTTATAAGAAGCACAAGCACAGACATGTGAATAAGGCGCGCGCGCGCACACACACACATCAGGAATGAAGAGCCAGGGAAGATAACAGCATGACATTTGAAGCCGCCTGTGTTGAAAAGCAGGATGTGGCAGGAAATGAGTATGGGTGCGTGAGTGTTCCCTCTCTCTCAGACAGCATGATAAAAGCCTGCTGAAGTCCAGAGCGTATATGCCGCAGTGTGTTCTTGGCACCCGAGCTGTCATGCTCAAAAGACCCAAAGCGCTCCACCATGATCAAAGAACATTTTCACGTGCAGAAACCCAATCCCACGTCTCGCGCTCATTCCGTCTCTCAGTACACCGCCAGCGCGCAGGCAAACACAGCACCGCTTAAAAAATTACAGACATGCTGCTGTGATTTCCCACAAGTCTTTTATTAGTTAATGCATTACATTCTCTCAGACAGCTAGTTCTTACCCAGAATGTATGGATTTTCTTTTTTTCTGTGTTGATATTGGAAATCTGTGTAATTCACTGGATTAAGGGTGACCATACATCCTCTTTTTCATCATCGTCTGGCCGGGATTTCTAAATAGCCTAAAATGTATGGGTTTTGGCTTTGTGTTCCTATTGACGTGCTCTCTTCAGTCCTCATTCATTCTATGTACGTGTAATTGCATTGCTTTGACCGTTCTCTGTAGATCCTGCCTTCACAATTATGTTATGTATACAATGTCTGCATGCTACTGGTGAAACTAGCCTACTTTTTAATCATTACCTTCAACAAGCCGGATTCTCATCACATACATGCATATTAACAGATTACAACATTCACACTGGCAGCATGACCTGTGTGGTGTCACGTCCCAGAATTAGTCACATTCACTGAAACGCGTCGCTCACACAGTACGTGTAAAACCAGTGTTTTAAAATGTAAAATAATGGAAGAATTACACAAGAATTCCTGGTCAGGATCACGTTAGCCAAAGGAAAAAGCCCTAAGCTAAATTAACTGAATGAAATACTTTATAATAAGACTAAGTGTCAGACAATCACATGTTTGATTGCTCTGTATATTCCCCAGCGCTGCATGGGCTAAATAGCAACAACATGCACAATATGTACACACACATGCATTCCCGTTCAAAAGTGTGGTGTCAGTAAGAATAATAAACAAATATATATATTATAATAATACTTTTATTCAGCAAGGATTAATTGCAATGATCAAAAGTGACAGTACATATTGTTCCAAAAATGTTTATTTCAAATAAATGGTGTTCTTTTAAACTTTATATTCATCAAGAAGCAGAACTTTCAACAGTGATAAAAATAATAAATGTTTCTTGTGCACCATATCAGCATATTAAAATATTTTTTTTAAAATCATGTGATACTGAAGTGAAAACTGGAGTAATGGCTGCAGAAAATTCAAATTAGATTTTAAAATGTCTTATTAATACTTATTTTAAGTCACATTTTAAGTCATGATATTTCACAACATAACTGTTTTACTGTATTTTGACCAAATAAATGCAGCCGTTTTGAGCATTAGAGACTTATTATAATATACAAATATTACTGACCCCAAACTTTTAAACACACAAACAAGAATTGCAGAGAGAACAAAAGAACATCAAGTAGGCTTTATGAGTTGATGATAATTTTTCCCTATTTTCTCTAATGCAAAATGGAAGCTCTAGACACTGTGACATTTCATTTAATGGAGCGTTCCTCTTCTGTTCTGCCTGTTTTGCATAATAACTTTAACAATTCAAATTGCTCCGCTCCGATAGGGTCAGGTAGCAGCTCGGCAGCTGTGATCGCATTCATGCAATTAACGTTCCACCAAATGCTCCGGCATAAACCTCAGCAAACGCTGCCTTATCTCCTGCTTTAAGGTCATGAAGATGAAATACGGTGCCAATTATGTGTCAACCCAGAAAAGCACTGAGCACCAAGATGGAAGAACTGCACCGGTGAAGATTTTAATCAGCAAGCTCGTATGATTCCTGATCAATAAGAGAGTGTTATCTTCAGCGCAGTGAGAGCAGCTTGTGTGGATCAGGTTTGGAGATGGACGGGTGAATGCTCTAAAAATATCCCTTTTAATGCAGGGACTCCAAGACTGTTGATATGTCTGCCAGCTGCCCAAGAGACAACGTGGCAACTCTGTATACAGATGTCCTGACATAAGCATCGGCAGCATTTCATAGGCTGAGGTGTTGAGTGATATTGAGCTTCACTCTCTTGATTTCTCTTGATATACTGTTTTACGGAAGGGCCCCTATCTTTGCTACATTTTGATTGGATTTTGGTGGACTAGCTCAAACAAATGTCCAACACCATCAGATAAGGATGCTAGGACAACTGACAGACACCCCAAGCGCTGGAAGGACAGGACTTCTCATTGGTCCACAGGCAGTTTCTGCCCTGCACCCATCTTGAGACTAATCCCTAAGGTTTAAGCCAACTGCCATAAAAATTCCTTTAGGACCCTTTGGATGCAAGAACAGTGGCTGAAACAAAGAGAGGCCAAAACGATCCATCCAAATCCATTCATAACCATGTTTGGAAATCTTAAAACTGATGTAAACTACAATACATCCATTTCATACTCATTCAGAGAAATAAGTTCTCTCAATGACAGCTTTGTGTAGCTGTTTGTTTGGACTCTATCTGTTCATAACATTGCCAAAGGTATTCTGGTGGTGGTTTGGAAAGTGAGAAATGCACTGGTAAAACCTTAAAGACACGGTAAAGACTTCTAACTGTGAACAAAATAAATAGTGTGATACAAAAATGATCAGAAATATTATTCAGCAAGCGCTGAGTATTTGTGCTGATTGTATGAGCAGAGGCTTTATTTGCGTGTGCTCAGACAGAATGATCACTGTTTCACTGCTTACTGCGCGCGAGCGGTATCAAGTCACTCGTTCTCAAATCACAAGGCTTAAAAATGCATTGTTTCTTAAGACCACGTAATAACTCCACACTTGTGATGACATGACTGCAGCACTTCTGATGTCTTCAATTTGCGATCGGTTGGTGAGTATTTTAGTGACTCCCGATCGAGTCATAGAGTGATTATCAGCCGATACCGATCTGCGGCCAATCGGTCAGAGCATCCCTATTGGTTACTCTTGTATTTCTTTTTGTTAATAAGATGTATTATATTACACTTGTGTCTTCCTTGTGCTGATAATACACAAGAGGCTCTACAAGTTAACGGTATCTCACAAATCCTTCAGATTAATCAGATGACAAACTACCTCCAATTTACATACTTTTATCTATTCAACGTTGATTGTTATTTTACTGCTAAGATTAAATTCCTTAGCTGGTGCCCTGAGGAAAAGGGGGTAAGAGGGGGGTCTGACACATTCAAACTCGCCTTTGGAATGACTAAAACTCATAATATTAATTTAGTGCCACCTGTGAAACTCCATAACAGGTTCCTCGTGTGAGAGAAAGTAAAAATCAATACAATATTGATTGAACGTCTCTGCTCATTTTTAGAAATTCAGATTTCAGAAAATATGAAATACAGCAGTGGTTTCTTTAGTGGTTTATATGTTTATTAGTGATATCTCAAACTCTTGTTCTGGTAATTAAGTTGGCCATAGGTCATGCTCAGTGTTTGAATCCCCAGGAATCCCCCATCAGCGATCTGCCATAATACCACAGACTCCATCTGCCACTGCCTATGATTAACACGGCAGATATTATGAGAATGTCAGGCTTGCACAAACAGCAACATTAGCTGTGTTTACATGGACCCTAATAATCTGTTTGTGATCAGACTAGTAGCACAGTCAGAATAAAAAAGCTACAAGTAACCACATCAATCGGAATGAATAAACCTTCCTACACCACCAAACCTGTCCTAACCTTACCTCAATAGCAGCACAACTGTTTTGCAAAACAACATGAACAAGTACATCGTACCAAACAAATCCTTTTTTCTTTTTTTTCCTTGATGTGAGTAGTAGTTAAAGAGGCCTAATATAAACTCTGACTTCATTTTGAGTGCAAAAAAGAGAGACTCAAGCAGGAGAACTGATCGGTGAGTGGTAGCCGTGGAAGCTTTGGTTGCTTTGTGAGATTCATCTGATATTTATCTGATTGTCAATAGGCCTTTGTTTTCCTCCTCTCGCTTTCTCGCTCTCTCACCAGCACTGCAAATCAACACAAATCACACAAACGTCACCACAGGCTCATGCCAATGCTATGAAGAAGAAAAAGAAAATATTTCAGGCCTGTTCTAATGACACACAAACAAATCTATTTCTCTTTGTTGATTGTGATAATGTCAATATCAAATAATTCACTTGTAGCCAAAATAATCCAAATATGAGCAAACGCATGGTCTATTAAACACATAACATGACTTAGGAGGCACTGAGAACATATTCACGTGCATAATTGGCATAGCAGTGAATTCAGCAGTCATTTTTCAGTCTTTTTAAGGAGCTTGTCAACGGTGTGGCAGGCAGTCACTGAATGCACAGTAGAGACACATGAAATCCCTCTCATATGGTTGCTGAGAAGATATAAGCACAAATAACAGCCAATGAGCCATCTCAGTCTGTCACTGTGCACTGCTTCTAAAATAAGGCACAAAGACACTATTTACACTCTCACTGCTGCTGTGACACTCCATTGACTTATTACACAATTCACACGCTCCACATCTGTTGAATGGCCTTAGAGATTTACTCCTCATTAAAAAAGTTTTACACAAAGAAATGAAAAATGTGTTTAAAATGATGTTCACTTTCAACATTTCTGTGGTTTTATTTGATATGGAGTGGCTTCACAATGAAATCACATGACCAACACTCATGCTATTGGACCCTTTTGCATGTGTAACAGATTAAGGTCGACTGCAAATAGTGCATTATTAAATGACATTTTTTTTATTTTGCATGATGCTGCATCTAAGCTGATATAAATTACAATTGTATATCCAGACAACACTAATTTAAATGTTTTAGCCTTTATGGTTAATTTCTCTCCTGAAATTCTTAAAGGGGAAGTACCATAGAAAATAGGACTGCTCTGTTGAAATAAAAGTCTGATTGTCATTGCCATTGTCACTCCCATTGCCAAAAATGTGCAACATTAATAAAGAGGTTTAAAGGGACATTTCAATAATAAAAATAAAAATAATCATATCTGCAATCATTTACCGGTACTCACATTGAAAGTGAATTGTTACAAATGTTTTGGTTACTAATATTCTTTAAAATATCTAAAATATCAGGAGGTTAGTTTTTTATTGACCTGTTCCTTTAAACTTCTTCGTTAATGTTAGTCCTTAGTGTCCATAAATGTTTTTTTTATGGGCCTGGGGAGTGTGTACACAGAGCAGTCTAAAATCACTGACCAAAACCCTGACATTTAATTAGTGCTTCCCCAGTTTTAACTGTGTCAGTGTCTATTTTGTGCACACAACATGGATAAGATTCAACAGGTAAACATGTCAGTAGTGTAGATGCACTTCACCATGACCAAACATTATGATAGATATGTAAAATTAGTTTGACTTAAATATCAAGAGGCTTTAATTTACTATGACTGGTTGGTTTACCACCTAAGGACACAACATCCTGAATAGTATTCAGTTAATTTAGCTAAATATGATTTTTTTTTTTTTTTTTTTTGCTTTTGCTTTTCAGTTAAATGAAAACTTTGATTTCAGTTTCAGTATTTCCGGGAAAAAAAAAATTATGTGCATCAGATGCAACAGGATTTAATTTTTTTGGGTGAACTATATCCAGTAGAGGTAAATATATATATTTTTCATGTTATTGTTGGCAATTTTATGTGTCAACTGATGCACACAATGTCCCTGTCCTTCTGTTTCATCACAACTTTAAGAAAAGCCCATATCAGTCAAACACTTGTCTTAAAGTTACAGTATCAGAAAAGTATAAACAGATTTCAGGAATTACAAAGAGTGTTACAAAAACTGTAGAATATGTCCCCATAACACATACATTAAAGGAGCTGGATGATAGAGCAGAACAACTCTCTAAAGATAGCAGCAGCTCAGAGGAAGACACAGAGACAAAGGGACAACTGTCTGTCAACAGGCCCACTTGTTGCTCTCAGGGATTGGACAGATAAAAGGGAGATTGTGGTCGCCTTGACTCATGATATCAATTTGTGTGTGTTCTTTCAAGCTGTGCTTGTAAAAATACTGGCGCCTTTGTGAGAGCCAGTGAAGCATTATGGATGTCTCTAATGTGAACGGGGGTGTCCGGAACTTCTAGGATTTGAACCGAGATATAAAAGTAGTAAACTAAACATTCTGTGAGTCACCCATCTCTACTTCCGCACTTGTGTATGTGGTGATTCTTAAGTTCACTTCACCTCCTCCGCTGCTTTTAGCTATTAATTCTATGCAGTTCTAAGTTAGATTTGTAAAGAAAAACTGGTATAAAGGTTTAAATCCGTAAAACACTGCTCAGATCTTCTATAGTGTGAATGTCTTGGGTGGAGAGCTTGATCTCCTGAGAGCCTCCGGCTACGGACAATCTCTCAACAAACTATGATGATAATTATATCATCAACTATTGTCAAAGAGCCCTTGAGGACTGCCTACGAAATACTCAAACAATTAACGGCTCATTTTATCGATAGCCGGATTTTTAAAGCAATTAAGCTTAGAAAATTCCTTTGTGAATTAATCAAAATCCCACTCGTAACACTGAATTTGAGGGAGGAGAGGCACCAGAGAGAGAGAGAGAGAGAGAGAGAGAGAGAGAGAGAGCTGTGGCTTTAAAATCAAAGCCAGCTGGAATATGCAAATGACAGTTTTATGATCAGTAGTGCTGTGGTGCTGATAGGGTTTCGCTGAGTGTACAATCACAGTCGAGCAAACTTCCTGAGGGAACGCTGTCCTCACCACCAAACAATGGACAGTTTTTCTCGTTATTACATGAATATTTCAAAAAGTCCATTTCTATTCTTGGCAAGCTGCAACTTTTTTTACTCATTCTGACACTATTTGGAGAGTATACTGTACGTCAAGTCATCTCTACCACAAACTAGTATGAAACGAGCTTCATAGATTATAGAAAAAGCATTCTGGGTTTGTTACAGTCTGGGTGAGGAAGACAACTCTAGCCATATTTTGTGTAACTCTGGAGTTCATGGTCCAACCACAGTCCACTCAATGACTGTATGATATGTCATAAAAACTGGACAGCATTTCTTCTTCGGGAAAGCTCTAATATGGTGCATGGAAACAAAACTGTGTTTACAAGGTATTCGAACTGTCTATTGTGCTTTATGTGAGTTAATCCACATTAATTAATTTTCGATGGTGCTTTTTGAACAATGTGGACCAGACTTTATGTTGATAGTCAGACTTATATAGGGGACTAACTCTGGAGTTGGGAATAACGGGGTCTTACAGGAACGACAGAAGCCAGGCCATGCATTCAGTTCTTTCACAATCCTGTTTTTCTCCCATTGGCTGAGGAAAAGGCTGGTTCTGCACTGCTCTCTCTCTCTCTCTCTCTCTCTCTCTCTCTCTCTCTCTCTCTCTCTCTCTCTCTCTCTCTCTCTCTCTCTCATGCTGCGGTCGCTGTCAAACCCATCATCCTCAACCTCCTCCCGCCGAAAATGAGGTCACACGGAAAAAACGAAAAGTAAAGCTATAAATAATACACAGCTACCGCAGTGAGTGCATTCTGGAGAACAAGATATTTTCAGGGCACCATCTCTGCACAGAAATACAATTCTTTAGGCAGATGAAAACATCTGTTTTGTTTTCCCAGAGCACTTCAGATTTTCTGTGCATCTGTTGTTGCATAAGACAACAGAATCTAAAGCTTTAGAGAAGATATTTAGGTATGTATACTTGTAGAACCAAATCAAAGAGGAAATTAAAATTTACCTTCTTTAGTTTCTTAATACTAATTCCAGGTCTTATGCCAAATTCATCACTGCAGAGTAAAAATATCTTATGGGTTGATGAATAACCTTTCATCAAAACTTGCTCCACCTCTAAAACAACCTTTCCAATGACTTCACCAACAGTATGTATAGCTATTAAGACATTTTTTCAGCAAACCTGATTTCAGGTCTGACTCAATTCTGGCATGGAATGAGTACTTTCACAAATCAATCAGTATCTGATGTATAATGTTATGTTTTTTTTCTTTGAACATCCTGTTTCACTGAAAAATGTTTCACATTACAGAAGTGAAAAGGGTTGTGAATACAGTTTCAAATTGAACTGCATCACTGGAAATACACTTGGACAAGGTCTATAAAAAAATGCTTAAGAACAAATAAAACAAGTCCTGAAACAGAACATTCAACGACTTGATTTTATCCATCGGGGATTAACTGAACGGCAATACTGAGCATTCTATACCAGAATGGAGCCAGACCGGAATGTGAGTTTGCTAAAACAAATGCCTAAATGGCTATTTGGCTATTGGGTAACATTACCCAGTAGCTAGGAGACGGCAGAGGATAAAGAAGATTTATTTACCTTTCAGAGGTAAATAAATGGATGATAAAATTACAAAGACAACATTTTTTTTCTTCGGAATAACATGAAGTGATGAATTTTACACAATCGGACCAGGAACGTGTAATAAGAGCATAAACAAGAGTACATTTTGATTCCATGTTGACTTTAAATAATGTTTTTACAAAACCAGAAAAGAAAATACTTTATTCCACACATTAAAACCAAAATAAGACACAAGATAATCATAACCCATTATTTTCTACAGAAATAAGCCCTTTAATTTGAAAGTCTCATTGATTTCAGCTGGTTTTTCCACTCTCTCTCTCTCTCTCTTTCAGAGCAGCTCAGCTCTAACATGAAAGGCTCAGAATGAGGACAGAAGAGCCTGCCAAATAACATTTTTCTGAAGCTGGAGGCATGCGGCCAAAAAGAAATCTGTAAAGAAAGAGGAAGGGCAAGCGTGCATTACATTTATTATAAGGCGGGCACTCTGCTCGCTGCTCTCTCTCTCTGAACACGGGCCGGCAGTATTAATTCATGTCTTTAGAACGGAGACGCAGTGGTTTGGGTGCACTGCAGTCTGATCAAATGAACAGGGAGGAGGGCAGTGGCGGGTGGCCTTGACCTTCATCGGGTCAGTCCGTCTATAGATGTAGCAGATTCAGCGTGTATGATGTAATTTCTGGCAGAGAGACTAAATAAACCACCCCCAACCCAGAAAGAAATGTTGTTTACAGGCTAACGTGCAGCTGCAGCGCTCACTGGTTGAGCTGTGTTTACATTACCTTAGCTTTATTCACATCTCAGTTAATCTATGCCACGAGCAAAAGCAAGCCTTTAAAGTCAACATGAATTTACTTTCCTAATGAATGTTGCTGATCTTATTGAGTATTTTCCAAAGAAAAAAACTATTTGTATGCATAATCTTTCATCAAAATGTAATGACTTTCTCCATCACCTCTGAAACAACTTTATTTTCTGATGACATCTCTTAGGCCATGCTTTTAGATTCTTTGAGTAAATAAAGTCCTACACTGTAAATAATGATTGTAATTTTAACAGTAAAAATGCTTCAGTAAACACCTATAAATTGGTTAACAAAATGTTTCCTTACTATATGGTGAAAAATTTAATGTAATATTACAGTAAAATACTGTTAAATTTACAGTTGTTGGAAGTGAATAAAAAGTCATTGTATAATTTACAGTAAAAAAAAAACGTAAATTGACAGTCCAAAAAGTCCTTGCGTGACACTCAACATTTGATGTAGTTTCATTGAAATAACTACATTTCTTCTTAGTTTTTTTCTTCAGTTAAATGCATTAGGGTTTTGAGTTTCTTGCATTACTTTAGTGTCATGTGTTAATAAAATAAAAACAATTACTGTAAATTTAAGTTAAATCTGTAAAACCTAAAATGTTGCTTCTGTATTGCAAATGTTACCACAGCTGCTGCTTTTTCTACCGTAAATTTCACAGATTTTTGTTTTGTTTTTTTGTTTTACAGTATACACTACATTTTTTTGTCTTGAATGTCCAGATTCACGCAGAAATTTATATATTACAGAAATAAAACTGGCTGACAATTCATTTCCTGATAAGCAAAGCATGTTACTCTAGCTCTCTTGACTCACCTTGTTGCAGCGCCGACCCTGCTGTATCCTGACTCATAAATGCAGCAGATTCACACCAGCGATTCTCTTATTTCCTGATCTCAGCGTGATGGTACAGCACAGTGCTAGTTTGTTCTGATTGCGTTTGCAGGAGAAAACTAACTTCAAAGTCACCTGTGCCAGCTAATCACCAGACATGTGTCTGGACGGCAAAGTCCCGCTTCATTAGATGAAAGAACAAGGAAGTTGTGATGTAATCTCACTGGTTACATCACTGGCTTCAACTTGCATAATAGGGTGCCACAAAAGGGCAGAGTGGGTTTGATCTAATGCTGACCTAAACACCTGCGTACCACTGAACATCAACATGCTTGTTACCTGACCGCCTGCCTATGTAGAAATAACACAGCGGCCGTACTTATGTAACACTGCAACCTCAGCTCATAAGCTTCTAATCTGCTATTCTTTATTGTAAATATGAAAACAAAAGAAATGACTCAGAGTTACAACTAGGCCTAACTAAAGCACTTATGCATTAAGAAATAATTCAACTATAAATGACATTTCTGTCATTAATTGCTCGCCTGCATGCACATGTGTATCTGCAATGACATATTGTTATTTATGTTTTGTACATATGTATTTTTTTATCTTCACTAGTAATGACTTTTTTATATGTTTATATTACCTCACTAGGGACTATGGATATAAATTAGTTGCTAAATTAATTATAAATTATGTTGCTATAATCTGGAATGTTTACATTTTGTATTTCAAAAAAATGTTACTGTGCAATTACTGTGCATTGTCCCTATTAAATAAACCAAATATAAATTAAATGAGAAATTATGCAGATTATTTATGATGCTCCTTTCCATTCGATAAAAAGTAAGTCCATGGGCTGCCATGCCAAAAATCACCATAAAAGTACAGTAAATCATGGCAAACATTAGCGGTTGTCATATGTCCCATAAGTGACTGGGGTGCACAACATTTAAACATGTGCAAATTCTAATTGCATGCATGATATTTCTAAGCTATTATTTTTTTACTTTTAAATTTGTTCATAACACACCATAGTATGACTTGGAATATAGAACGTATGGACTACTTTATGATTATTTTATGATGCATTTATCGTCATATTTGAAGATTGACAGTACTTGGTCACCATTCATTTGTTTCGAGAGAAATAAGAAACCTGAAAGTCAGTCTGCAACAGTATTAGGGCACGTAAATGATGACAGAATTATAATTTTTGTGTAAACTATCCCTTCAAACAGTTGCGTAGGACACGTGAGGCGGCGCATACAAGCGTTTCCGAGCAGGTGTGTGAGCGTATTTGTTTCTCTGGCGTGTGTCTGTTACCGGCTACGTCTTTCACGGATGATAATCCTCTCTTCCCGTTTCTCTCCATGCCGAGAGCATGTTGCACAGATTTGAAGCCTGTGACATTAATAATAAAGTCTCTTTTTCATAAAAGGAGTCCAGCAGAGATGAGCTTGTGGAGCTTAGCAGAGGCGTGTGTATGGCACATGTGCACGAGAGAGACAATAAGCAGCAGGACAGGCAGAGAACGGTAGAGCCCTGCTATGTATGTCTATCAGTCAGTGACCTTATATGGGGCAGGTGTGTGTGTATGTGTGTGTGTAGGTAGGTGTGTGTGTGTGTGTGTGTGTACTTGGTATACATTACATTGTGGGAACCATAATGTCCCCACAAGGATAGTAAAACCTGAGATCACCTCCATTGTGGGGACCAGCCAGCGGTCCCCATGAGGGGAATGGGTTAATAAACATACTAAATTATATATTGTGTGTGTGTGTGTGTGTGTGTGTTTGTGTGTATGTGTGTGTGTGTGTGTTAATAGTCTGAAGTCTTTAACACACTCAGTCAAATGCTCAGGAGTCATAAGCTGCATATCTGCTGCATCTGTAATGCTGATAATGTGATCTATTAACTGTGCGGTTCATTTTCACAAGCTGTGTTTCTGGCAGCATTACACTGTGTCCTAATCAGGCACAACGTGATAAGATTTCAGCAACAAGCAATTTGTCTGTTCACACTGAACATTAAAAAAACTGTGTCACAATCAAAAGCCACAGCCAATCAGAAATGTTTTCTCTGATTGCTTCTCCTGTCCACGTCATTTAGCCTATGTTGTTCTCCTGAATTTTAGGGATTTGTCATGTAATATACAATAATGTCTATATTTAATAATTAACATACATGAGGAGTGGTACTTCAAATGTCATCGTATGTGCAACTACATGACATGATGTACCTGAATCCAAGCAAAATACAAAATGTGGTGTCGCATGAAAAAAGTTGCCTTGTATAATGTGCCAGACCATTTTGACTTCCCACACATTTATGTTTCGTGGAGCTGTGTTTATGGAGACCTGAACAGAAAGCTTTCTTCTGCACAGTTTGTGGACGTACTGAACTTTGCTATTCCTGTTCTGGAAGTCAGTCTGAGCTACCACCACAACACGGCAGACAGAGACAGAGAAAGAGAAAAGATGGATGAGCTTGTTCTGAGTGTCACTGGCCCAAGAACAACCCTGCCAGACAGATAAAACATTGTAATTATGTATATATAAAAAAAAAACTTTCATTGCAATTTACAAGACTATTCAATATAGTGCAATTCTATAAATGCACGACATCTCTGAACATTACACATTGACAAAAGGATGAACAGACCTCCTGTCCTTGTCTACCCATCTATAATCTGTCTGGACTGTCACCCGGTTTGTTTACTGTTGTATATTGTTTAATATTGCACCTTGTACTGTATAGTGAGCAATCATTTTTTACTTTATATTGTTTTGTCTTACACATAGTATTGTATGTCCAAAGTTAAAATGTATTATAATATTTGCAGATTCCTTGTTACATCTGAAATTGTTTGTTTGTCATGTGTTTTCATGCATTAGCCTATACTTTCTAAAGATGTAACATAAGTATTATAATGTATTATAACTGTGGTTACAATTATTCATTAAACCATGCAATGTATTATAAGGTGCATTACAAGGCATAATTAATGCATTACAAATACTTTTTTTTATTATGCATTATATGTAAAGGCTTTAGGTAAAGTGTTAGGTAAAATATAAAAACAATATATTTTATCCTTCTGCCAGAATTTTATATACAGGACATAATAACTTGCGTTTCAGTTTCCATATACATTGAGAGGTTGTGTTTTGTTATTTGTACAGCCTGCCTATGAATCTATGAATAAATGAAATGCTAATAAGACAGTAAAATTCATGAAAAGGGTGTAAAGACAACGAAGCCTACTTTTTGAAGAGGCCTGTCTAGGACTATAAGTGGTACAAAAGTTCAGCCCTTCATGTCCTGTGGACCTAACGTAAATACTACTATCTATGACCTTTACACTGCTCATTCCGACACAACCCATTTCTGTCAATCACGCTAAAGCACTATATTGCATTACCCTGCGCAGACTGAAAACACTGTAGGCCTCAGTAGAGCCTTTGAACATACAGGAACACAATGGCAACACGTCCCTTGTGCAGCGCTAAACTGCTACTTATGCATGCATATGGTGAAGTCATGCTTAAAACACCCTCTCACTAAACCTCCAACACATCAGAGGTGAAGTGGACCTTGTTTTTAGCCACAAACCTACAGAGGAGGCAGCTGTATGCAGCATTTCCCATGTGTTAAGGGCCGTTCACACAGGACACGTTCTTGCGCTCCATCTGAATTATGTTAATTCTTGGTCTATGTACACATACTTCAGATTTACATCTTTGGCCGTTGCATCACTGTCAGCATCGCACCGCATCAGCATATTGTTTTTTTTTGAAAGTGAAGCCTGCAGCTATAGAGTCACCAGCAAGAAACGAAAAAAAAAAAAAAATCACCCAGTTTGAAAAAACCCCTCTATCTGCCATTGGGATGAAAAAATATAGCCCCACGCCACATTCTTGTCATACTATGTTTTGGATATTACACTTTTTAGGAAGTCAATTAACAAATTGTTTACTCATACTCATAGATGACTACTTAATTAACTAATAAGGGTGCCACAATATATCGCAGTACAAAAATATGTATCGTGTTTAGTGACAATGTGTATTGAGTACTGTTCACCCAAAATGTTTTCAGAGTTTTAGTGTCAGTACTACATTAAACTGCTATTTATAATGTTGAAGATAGTGTATAATATTGCATTGGGGGGAAATTTTGGGTCTTGATAATTCCAAATGTCTTATGTTACCAGTAAAAAGTGTCTTATATTATAATATTTAAATATATCAGTGACAGAGTGCAAGCATATTTGTCCACAATAATTCTGTATTTTCAGCTTCAGAATCATGAACACTTTTATTCTGGTGTCAACGTTGTCCTGTGCATTGGGTTACCAGCACCAAGTCCAAGCCTATTAATTTCCACACCAATGTAATACCAAATTTAGAATTTTAATCAACAGTATATTTTTTGTTAACATTTTACCATGTCTTGGAGTATCGTAATATTAATATCATATCGTGAGTTCTGTATTGTGACATGAGGGTATCTTTACATCTTTATAAACTAATTGAAAATAAATAACAAATTATATAGCTATATCAACACCATGCTCTTTATAAAAAATTGGACATAGTAAGATATATAGCCTATATTGAATATAAAATTGGATACCGGTATATACTGTAGTAGCCTACGTCCAATACATTTATCCACATATATAGGCCTACAGTTTATTCACAAATATATCTGCATATATACTCACATTTCGCCGATATATACTAGAGCAAATCTATTGGATTGTTTATATCATGCAAAATATAAACCATATTATAACTCAATTCCGACAATAAGGCATGCAGACTGATAAATTACAAACATTAACATCATAATTTTCTGTAAAGCTGCTTAGAAACAATGTGTATTGTGAAATGCACTACATAAATAGCTTTAATATTTTGAACTATAGTTGTCTGTCCACTTTAAGAATGAAAAGAATACAATTTCACCTGTAAAACTGTTTAAAAAAATAGCTTTTAAAAACACTTCTTTTGATCCCTACATCCTGTTCCATTCCATCACGCTCCATCAAGCTAGAACGCAATAACATGTCCTGTGTGAACATCCCCATACACTACCGCTGGAAAATCTGTGTTTCTCTGAGGCTTCAAGCAAGCCGGGATTTTGTAAACGGAAGTCTCTCTCTATAAATAAACCCTAATGGGAGAAGATGTATTAGAGACCACCACAAAACTGCACTCCCACTGTGAAGATGCAGGCCTGACCCCACGCACTGAATCCTCTCATTAATATCCTTCCTCCAGTCACACACTAAGAGCAGGTCTGATAAAAAGATGAGAGTGCTGTTATGCAACGTGCCCTCAGAATGACACATTATATGACACATATGCAGACACATGAGAGCAGAGACAACACACAACACACAGGTAAGCCACAGAGGTCTCAGTTCCTGCCACACAGCAGCTGCCGGTGCGGGGGTGAAGACGACACAAAGAGAGAAACAGTAGTATTATGACAGGAAGCAGCCCTTTGGGGCGACAGACGGGTTTTTTTTGTCTCAGTGAAGGGTCACTGCAGAGATCTCAAGAATAACCTTTTTTTTCTGCTGGTCCAGACAGGCCTAAAACTATAGCAGGGCAAAAGTACAGAATTGAACCTGCTGACATTTTCAATAGTTACACCACAAATTTGTATGTTTTTTTATCAATGTATTTTTCATTTGTGCCAGAATAAAAACTAATAGATCTGGACATTATGCACCTATAAATGTAGCTTCATGACAGACTATACATTCAAAAACACACTTTTACTGGAAAACGAAGGCATACAATGCAAAACAGACCAAAATGTTTAAGTTACACTACCGTTACAAAGTTTGAGGTCAGTGAGATTTTAAATTGTTATAATATTTTTTTCATATATTTCATACAGCACCAGAATATGGTTGTAAGCCCTGTTTAAACTACTAAATAGTTCTGTTCATACATAGCTTGAGATTAAAAAAGGCTAAATCTAACTAAATCCAAAGTCATCTTTCAGTTTTAGTAGGTGCTTTATTGGCATGAAAAGTACAAATTATTATTTTTTTTTATTGCCAAAGCATTTGAAGAGATTGCTGCGTGCAATTAAAAATGCAAATAGAAAATGTAAACAGTGTCACTATCTGAAATTTGAGATAGTCACTGAATTTATATGTACTGTATGGAACTCCAGTAGTCAACAAATAGCCACATTACTGACACACATATATGACGTGTAAACATGACAACACTGTATACTATTATTACAACCGTGTGATGAAAAGGAAAAAAAAGGAGGATGACAATCATGTCTGTTTTATAGTATATAGGTTCACAGCTGCCTTTACCCATGAATCTATAGTTCTGTAGGCTGAGGAGCTGACTGAGAAACCCAAATCACAAGTGAGCACCGACGCAAATCAAAGCCAAATGTGCAAAGGGGGGTTTTGGTGAAGTCATGTCCCACACCCACCCATCAGCCGGGCTTCATTACTCACAGAGACAGTCCTTTCAGTGCAGGCAGGAGAGAGCCGCCCCAGGCGATTGCTGTATACGCTGCTGTCTATGATTGCTGCCATTAAGCAGCCAGCTGTGCTGATGGCAGTGAAAGATCATCTGTGTACTCCTCCATCTCAATGTACCATGAGTCTGTACCTCTTCTCTCGCACTCTCTGCACAAGAGGCACATGCATGACACTTTGCCCTTTGTGCTGCCAACATACAACCTGACAGGGCAGGCAAACTCAGTGTCCCGAAAGCGTCATATGACACGGACAGACATACGATGCTAGAGCAGGAGAGAGAGAGAGAGAGAGAGAGAGTATTTTTCCCTCAGGATTATTTTTATAGCCAGTCAGAAACAGACCAAAAGCAAAGGTCACAAGCAGTGGTGCATCTTCCACCAGCAAAACTACATAAACACAGACAAAAACTAGAGGAACAGTAAAGCAGTGTTTCCCCCCAGGATTCATAGAGGTTCTGAGGGTCTACATTCTCCCCTGGAAGGAAATGTTATACACTTTTAAGTTGATAATATTATTATTAGAAACAACAACAACAATAATAATTTTGTATTATTAAATACTTTTTTTATCATCTCTAAGACAGAAACGGCACTGTAAAATAATGAATATTTCATAATACATTAATTATAAGTACCGTAAATGAATTACTATAGTAGCAAAATCACAATACTTGTCTTAATGTTTTCACTTGCAAGAGTTAAAACCTCAAACTTTTATTTTGGTCCTTTAAGTTTCTATTATAAAAAGTTTACAAATGCATCTCGTTACAAAACGCCCAAATGCAGATTAATCTCACAACAAATGCAGAGATGGAGTTTGCTGAATAGATATTCACAGACACGGTACTTAATTAAATCGCAGCCTTTACGTTTTGATAAGTGCACTAAGCAATATTGCGATTTCAAATTTTAGTTTGATGGTGCAAGCTATGGTGCAAAATTAAAATAATGTCAATAAATTGTACAATAATAATAATAATTGTACAATAATACAAAATTATAAAACAAATGAAAAATAACAACAATATAAATTAAAATTGTCAATCACATTCACACATTGTCTCCGAAACTTTCATAAAAAAATTCGGATCGGATTTGATTTTCTGCATTTTTCACATCCGTAGCTAGCCTTTTGAGAGGTGGTTTGATGATTCAGAGCCACCGAATGATGAATACGAAAAAATACGGAAATCTCAGACTCAGTGTGCAAGGACCTTA
Source organism: Phoxinus phoxinus (assembly GCF_949152265.1). Classification (NCBI taxonomy): domain Eukaryota; kingdom Metazoa; phylum Chordata; class Actinopteri; order Cypriniformes; family Leuciscidae; genus Phoxinus; species Phoxinus phoxinus. The sequence continues at coordinate 25,097,401 of NC_136896.1, read as the reverse complement.
AGAGCAAACACATGGTGAACGTTCTCTGGGTGTTTGTAGATCTGTTGCTGTGCCACATGAGCAAACCTAAACCAATCAGTGTGTTATCAGCTCAACAGCTGTTCGGCAAGATTCCCATCACAAAATGACTAAAAATAACCTCATGCGTGTTACACAACATCCATTTCACTGTCTAAGCTACCAAACCTTTGCGCTTTAATCAGCATTTACAGTTAATATTAACGGGAGAACTTGTATTACTGGGCTTGATTGTTTAACAGCAAAAAACATAAAGGGGAAAAAAAGGGTTTTCATTTTGCTTCTGCAGCATAAGGCCTCAAATACACACTTTTCACATCATAATGATCAAGCCAAAACATTGAAGCCAAACCGTTTATTAAAGTCACTCATGTGGGCTGATGAAAATAATGGGTTTGAAGATTTTAATCCATAGCATTGTTCCTTCTGCGAAAGGATTTCATCCCTTGAAAGCAAAATGAAGACAGAAAGCTTTCACTAAACAAGACAGCGGGGCAGGGGTCTGTGCGTTTATCAGCAGTAAAGATCACCCTTAAGGCTACGGGTCAAGCAGGGCTAAACACAATTAAGCCATCAGAGAGTTAGCTACATCAGCATGAATGCGTAAAATACAGCACTTGACAAAGAAGGTTTACAGGATGTAGTAAACGCATAACGGCCATGTGGAGTTTGTGCAGGAAGAGCTGTGTTTGTAGAACACAATCCAATCTGAACGAACAACTACAGTCATCCCTGATAATCAGACCGAAGGAGTGAGAGTTGCGAACAAGCCGCACCACATCTGTCGCAAAATAAACTTCTCAGACAAATGCCAGGCACACACATATAAAGGGAGCACTAAGCATTTACAATAAATATACAGCAAAAATAGTAATATTAAGAAAATTATTGCAATTTAAAATAACTGTTTTTAATTTTTATATAATTTATTTGGGTGGCAGCAAAGCTGAATATTCAGTATCATTGCTCCAGTCTTCAGTGTCACGTGATCTTTCAGAAATCATTCTAATATGCGGATTTGCTGCTCAAGAAGCATTACATTTCTTATTATTTATTCTACTGAAAGAGTGTTTACCTGTAGCAGAAGAGCCTCTACTCAATATTATGAACTCGTCTCTGTCTCTAGGTCATGTCCCAAGACTGTTCAAGCTGGCAGTTCTTAAGCCTCTCATAAAGAAACCAGATCTAACTAGATCTAAATGAATTAGCAAATTACAGACTCATTTCAAATCTGCCATTTATGCCTAAAATACTAGAAAAAAATGTGACTGCTAAATTGTGCTCTTGCTTGCAAGAAAATTACATCTTTTAAAAAATTAAGTCGGGTTTCAGGCCCCATCATAGCACAGAAACTGCTCTTGTTAAAATTACAAATGACTTGCTCTCTCAATCAATACGATCTCAATACTAGTTTTATTTGATTTTAGTGCTGCATTCGATGCTACTATATAAAAAAATTCTTAGACTCACTACAAAATCACACTGGTATTCAGAGACGGGCATTATTTCTCTATTTAAACAGGAAAAATATATCTTAGATAACGTAAGTAAACTATGGAGTGCCATAAGGATCTGTGTTAGGCCCTCTTGGTAATATTACAAGAAAACAATTAGTTTCCACTGTTATGATACTCCGTTATATATTTCATCACAATCAGATGAAATCTCTAAATTATCCAAGTTGACGGAGTGTGTTAAAGATATACCATTTTGGATGACCTGTAATTTTCTTCTATTAAATTCAGATAAGATTACTTATTGGACCAGAAACCTGTACACAGAATCTCTTAGAATACAATTTGCATTTAAAAGGATTTCCTGTTACTTCATCCTCTACAGTTAAAGACCTGGGTTAGACAGCAACTTGTCTTTCAAAAATCATACTTCATATGTTACAAAAAAAAAACCTTCTTCCACCTCAGAAACATTGCTAAGCTTCGGAACATGATATTTGTTTCTGATGCAGAAAAAGCCTTAAATTAATACATTGTTTAAATTAAAATAAATAAATGCGCAATTTGTATATGTACATTTCTGAAATACATAACTTGGACACAAGTGATCATCACCTGATAACAGATCACTCTAAATTGTAATGTAGACACATGCATTTTCTGTAAAGCTGCTTTGAAACGTGAATTAAACACAATTAAATGTGAATTAAACACAATTAAAAAATTGTGGAACACAATTATTAAAAGAATTTTGTAATTGAGAAATACCATATATTACATTTAAACATTGTCATGGTACCAAGTCAGAGATGACACAATAGTAATTCTCGGTTAGTTATTGAGACTGAAATGTCTGAAAGTAATGACTTGTGGTTCAGACAGTGAGTCAAATGTTAATTCAGTAACCACTCTGAAGTGAGTCGTTAGACTGACTCAAAACAAATAATTCATCATGAGTTTGAGTTTTTGCTGACTCATTTAAAAGAACCACAAACCATTCACAAATGGACTACACTGGTCACACTGCATGTCTGGGAATGACTATGCAATCAATGCAAAGATGTGCAGGAAACACTGAAGAAACCTGCTTGGGTCACATTCAGACAAAAGATCCGGTGTGCTAATCTGAACACAGGAGAAATCAGCCAGCTTGTGCTGGGCCACATACAGTGCCTAGAATAAGTGAACAGACCCATGCTAAAGTTGACTAACTTCAACCTTTAAGGACACCCAATCTCTAGGTATGGTGAAGGGTATGTGATAATGTGGGGCTATTTTATTCCAAAGGCCAAGGGAACTTTATCAGGATGCATAGTATCCAGGATCCATGAAATAACTGGCCTTTAAAAATAAAAATCTGCATGCCTCAATGGGAATTTAACGTAGGGGTGTCCTGACTTAT